>NC_041382.1:651986590-652178372 GCF_002162155.2 Triticum dicoccoides
GCAACTATGAGAAAAGTATTAAGAATAAATTCTAACCATAGCAGTAAACTTTTGGATCCAATCGATCCCTTACGGAATAGTGCGTAAACTGGGGTTAAGCTTCTATCACTCTCGCAACCATCATCTAATTGCTACTCCACAATGCATTCCTTAGGCCAAAATATGGTGAAGTTTCAATTTAGTCTACGTTCACATGACACCACTAAGGGAATAACAACATACGTACTATCAAAATATCGAACACATATCAAGTTCACATGATTACTTGCAACATGATTTCTCCCGTGACCTCAAGAACAAAAGTAACTACTCACAAATGGTAATCATGCTCAAGATCAGAGGGTTATTAAATAGCATATTGGATTTGAACATATAATCTTCCACCAAATAAACCATATAGTAATCAACTGCAAGATGTAATCAACACTACTAGTCACCCACAAGCACCAATCTATAGTTTCGGTAACAAGATTGAACACAAGAGATGAACTAGGGTTTGAGAGGAGATGGTGTTGTTGAAGATGTTGATGGAGATTGCCCTCCCCAAGATGGGAGAGTTGTCGGTGATGATGATGACGATGATGTCCCCCTTCGGGAGGGAAGTTCCCCCGGCGGAATCACTCCGCCGGAGGGCAAAAGTGCTCCTTGCCCAAGTTCCGCCTCGAGGCGGCAGCGCTTCATCCCGAAAGTCCTCTCCTATTTTTTTCCAGGTCAAAATGACTTATATACCAGAAGATGGGCACCATAGGTGGGCCTGGGTGAGCACAACCCACCAGGGCGCGCCTAGGCTCCCTAGCGCGCCCAGGTGGGTTGTGCCCACCTGGTGGGCCCCCTTTGGTAGTTATTTGCTCCAATATTCTTCATATATTTGATAAAAAATCTCTATGAAGTTTCAGCTTGTTTGGAGTTGTGCAGAATAGGTGGTCGGACGTAGCTTTTCTAGGTCCAGATTTCCAGCTGCCGTAATTCTCCCTCTTTGTGTGTACCTTGCATATTATGGGAGAAAAGGCATTAGAATTACTCCAAAAAGCATTATTATGGATAAAAACATTATAAATAATAGTAATAAAACATGATGCAAAATGGACATAAAACCCTTCATGCAAAGGAACGTCACGTTGTATTTCCCTTTGTGATAGCAACCTTTATTATGAAGTCTATCGCTTTTATTTCTTTACCATCACAAGTTTGTACAATGCTTATTTTACCTTACAATAAAAGATCATACATATTTAGGAGCAATTTTTATTGCTTTTTTCACCGATGACAACTTACTTGAAGGATCTTATTGAATCCATATGTAGATATGGTGGACACTCATGGCATGAAACGAGGTTTAAGGGTTAAGGATGAACAAGTGTCTAGCCTTAAGCTTATTTTTATCTCCCTCTTGGGGTACCCTGCTCCTCCTTATATAAGTTGAAGGGCGGGTTACATGTAGAGTCCAACTCGGATTAAGACTTAAACTATTCTGACTTCTCTTCACGGGCTTCTCTCCATGGGCTTCTTAACGTCTGCCGGCTTACCATCTGGCTTACAATTCGCCTGCTTACAATCTGGCTTACAATCTGCCAGGTCACCAATGAAACACCAAGTCCCAACCGGGTCATATCTCTGGCCAGGTCATGCTGCGGGGTATATCCCCGACATTAGCCCCCAGTTGGATTTGGATTTATCCATGTTAAACTGATCATGTAAAACAAACACAAGAACAATTTCAACAGGTTGTGCTCCGGGTTAAATATTCTTGTAAGCCGGCTCCTGAACATCCTTAAATCCTTTTCATTTCCTTCTTCTAGAAAATCCAGGTCAATAGGCCAGCCTCATAGTCAATTTGCTGACGTTGGCTTCTCACAGAAAAATATTGTGAAGAATAATTCATTTGATTCAGCTCCCAATGCTTAACAAAAATATTGGCCTTGAAATACTTAACATCGGGTTTGAAAATATACCTCCCATATATGCATATCACTTGTAGCCCCCAAGTCTTAAGAAGGGAGCATAGTAACAGCTTAAGACTTGCTTCAATATAAATGTTGCAACCTTGAAGAAATCCAAGTTGTTCATCTCACTCAAAACTGAATATTCCACATATGTAGCCCCCAAGTGCCGGGTTGTCATGCTTGCAGCAACTTGGGACTTGTAATTGCCTTATGCTCATAAAAACTTCAACCAGTCTAGCCCCCAAGGGCCGGCTGAGTAAGATAATACCGAGCTGCAACATTATAGATACATCATTGAAAATTACATCATATGATGTAAAACCCACCATGGGGCTCGAACCCACGTCCACAAGGTTAAGAGCTTTGCACTCTACCAACTGAACAGTGGACCCTTTAATATAATGGATTAAAGCTTGTGTACCTTGGATTTTTGACAGAAGCAATTGGTAGCCCCCATGGGCCGGCTCATTACGATGTGATGAGTCAGGTCTTCAATAAGGCAAGTAAAAATGACTTTGCATTAGCCCCCAAGTGTCATGGTGCCTGCTTGCAATGACATGGGACTAGCATATTTGATGTAATCTCAATTAGAATAATATAGCCCCCAAGTGCCGGGTCGTAAGCCTGCAGCGACTCGAGACTACTCCTTTCATTGTAGAATAAATCATATCCATTGATAAATAATAGCCATTGCGCCGAAGCGACTTTGAAAACCCTAATCATAATAGTAGTTATTGATATCGATAATAAAAATCTAGCCATGTTGGCTATTCAAGATTTGAATAATATAATACGGTATGAAAACCTCAATCATTCAATATCATCATGAAAACCGAGCCAAGTTGGGCTATTATCATATACTGGCGACTTATAGTCCAAAGCCACTCCGGGTTATCAAAACTCGAGATATGCTCAAGTATGATCCATAAGGATGAAGTCTTCATGGCCTGAATTGCCTCAAACCATATGTAAATACATGAATCCAAAAAATGCTCAAAAAAAGATAACGAATCAAATCAAGAACACGAGGCTTTCATAGGCCGCCAAGCCTAAAGCTCCAAGGCTTTCATGGGCCGCCAAGCCACTGAGTTAACCTTTTACACTTTGTGAATCCGGCCTCACATGACCGCCGTTTTAACCTTGACAAGTTCAGGGTCTATGTAAGATTGACTGTCAAGAGTTCAGCTTGTCATTCCGAGATTACCCGGGCGGAGTGGTAGACTCTACAAAGCAGGATAACCCGGAAAATTTTGGTGAATAGACCTGGTGTTCCAAGCCAGTTCACGAGGGTAGTAACGCTATGTTCTCTTTGGTGAATACACCTATGTTTGAACAGGAGGCCCCCACGTGCTTTAGGGTGTATAAGCCGGACCAAGAGGGATATTCACAGCTATGCTCAATGAGCAGGAAGCCCCCAAATGGCTTGTGGCATTGAGCCGATCAATACAGATATTCACAGCTATGCTCAATGAGCAGGAAGCCCCCAAGTGACCTGTGGCATTGAGCCGATCAAGAGGGATATTCACAGCTATGCTCAATGAGCAGGAAGCCCCCAAGTGACCTGTGGCATTGAGCCAATCAAGAGGGATATTCACAGCTATGCTCAATGATCAGGAAGCCCCCAAGTGACCATCTGAAGATGTGGCGTTGCGCCGAATCAAGAGGGATATTCACAGCTATGCTCAATGAGCAGGAAGCCCCCAAATGTCCTATAACTGTGGCTATGAGTCGGATCAAGAGGGATGTTCACAGCTAAGGATGGCAATGGGTAGGGTATGGAGCAGGTAGAGCAATGCCATAGCCATACCCGTGTAGTTAATGGGTACAAAATTCAACCCATACCCATACCCATGGGTATGAAACTTTACCCATACCCATACCCGATGGGTACCCATACCCATTGGGTACCCAATGGGTAGATCACAAAGTACACAAGTTATTCACAATTATACATTCATTGATAGCACATTTGACAAATTTTTTTTATCTCAACTCAATAACAGATAGATGAGTAGATGTGAATTATCTCAATTCAAATTGACAATTGGTGATAACTTTATGTTCACAAGTTCACGACACACTTCACGGGAAAGGTCCACATATAAGGCTAAACGGGTAGGGTATGGGTATATCCATGGGTACAAGGCTATACCCGTGCCCTACCCACGACTTAGCAGGTAGGGTATGGGTACTACCCATGGGTATAAAATTATGCCCATACCCTGCCCATGCAGGTATGGTATCTGCGGGTACCTGCACCCATGGGTAAAATTGCCATCCTTATTCACAGCTATGCTCAATGAGCAGGAAGCCCCCAAGTGACCAATAAGATAAGCCAATAAGGCAGGATACCCATGCTTGAAGTACGCATCATGGCAGCAAATTCTCTTTGGCAACCTTTTAATTTTTCTGAGAACTCGAACTTGCGAGATATGAATTCTCCTTTGAGCCGGATATTGAGAGCTTCAAAGCTTCATGAGAGGCAAATCTCCCTTGAGCCGGAAATGTTCTGACGGCCTTTAAATTTTCATCAATATAGTAGTAGTCTCCGGGGCCGGGTTATTTTTGCTCCAGTGACCCAGAGTTCTTCAATCTTCTCAAACTGGCAACATTTACTGATTCATGTCATTGTAGCCCCCGACTCTCAAGACTACTCGAGGAGTTGGCTTGAGACTCTCCATTCATATGACTAGTAGATTGCTAGAATATGTTGAATTTTGGCGGGTTATAATTGACCCTGTCCATTGACCCATCCAGTGTAGGCAAGGGCCATAGCTTGATGGCCTCCTTTGTAATGGTGAACTCTGCATAAGAAATTGCACAAACGCGAGTAATTGTTCTTGAAGAAAATAAGAATGTATCAATAAAAACTTGACAGGATGGATTTCACCTGATATGTTTTATCAAGAAGTATCAGCTATAGGGTTGCAGCAACGATAATAGAGGTGGCGGCTTAAAGTGCGGCACCGGGCGGCTAAGAAGAGATCCTCCAGGTCATGTATGATTTTTTCAACACTTCTTCCACTTTGACTTTTCTCTCTGTTGTTCCAACCAGTGCAAGCGCATGAGAAGGGAGTAGCACGACGGCTCAACACAATGCCAGGTGCGGTGAAACGGTGCTCAGTACACTGTAAGGCAGTGGCGGTTTACAAGCGCGAGCGAAGGTAAACTGGCATGGTTGTGTGCCTGCGCGGGTGTAGGAGAACAGAGGCAAATTACCTTAGCAGGAGCTTGCAAAGCGAGGTAGCTTAGGGCGCGCATCGGATCTGTCAAAGCATTGGAGCGAGGCTCAGCAAGCCGACGACAGGTTGAAGCCGCTGATTCAGCCGATATCGCGAATGGCGTTTTGGCCTACTGTGTGAAGCCACGACGGCGGGAGTGGCAGCTTTGCAAGTGAGACCGGCGACTCACGGGCATAGTGGCAGTTTGCAGAAGATGAAGACCGAGGTGGCCGGCAACTTGAAGCGCGGAGATTTGGTGGCCTAGAACCGGCGGAATGACACAGCATCGCGGATACATGCAGCGACGGGATACCACGGCGGCGCCGTGAAACGGCGCAGGGCGCGGAGCCAGCTGCGGTGAAGGCAAGGCCATGACAGAAGGGTGCGGTGCCGGCAACTCAATCCGGCGGCGGCTGTGAAACTTGGAGACCCGGTAGCGGCTCAAGAGTAGGCATAACCCGACACGACGGCTCACGGGTAGGTGGAGAAGCACGTCACTCGCACACGGCTCATCCAGTGGCCCGTGGCTGAGGCAGACTGACCGGGTGAGCCACAGGAGCGGCGGCGGTTTGCACCGAGGCGGTTTATGGTGCAGAGGTGGTGAGCGGCTCATACAGGGCCAAACGGAGGTTGCTGGTGGCTCGAGTAAAGTCGTAGGGTGGCTTGGAGGTAAAGCTGCAGCAGCGACCATGGCCTCCGCCAGTAGGGGGAGCAGAGGGGCGCCGGCAATTCAGCACGACTACGGCTGAAGGATGCTCGCGGTGGAACATCCAGCGTCCTCAGGCACCTCTCCTGCCGTGCCCTGCGCCTGCACTGCTGGCGCCTAAGCTCCCCAAGGTGCAGCCCACTTCTATTACCAGGCGTAATGCCCGTTTGATCAACAAGCCAAAAATGCATGCCATGGATATGGCCGTCCATGTCCTGAACACCAAGATGGGTGTTGCTACTGAAGGTGTCCCTCTGTTGGAAGCGAGGAAGGCTTACGTCGACAAGTTCAGCACCACGCTTCCGGACAAGGCGGTTGAAGCTCTAGCCAAGCTCTTCAAGCTCAACATCCGCAGCATGACTGAAGCGGACGAGTCGCTCATTGCCATGGGAGGTCCAAGAGGGTGCGAGCTAGATCGTCTTTATCACTTTGTGGACAAGTTCCTGTGTTCGTCTGTTAAGCTATCACCTCACCTCGGTTGTTGTCACTATGATCGGACCTGATCTCTCCATCGTTGACTGGAATACCCGCGGGCTAAACGACCAAGGTCGCAAAGACACCGTCCACGCCTTCCTCGCCGATACTCGCTGTCATATCGCTTGCATCCAAGAGACCAAGCTCGACCACATCGATCAACAAACGGCTTCTTATATCGGCGGTCTTAGTATTCGCTCCTTCGCTCACCGTCCGGCCATCGGCACCCGGGGCGACATCCTCTTACTCTGGAACGAGGATCATGTGGAGGTCTCCAACGTTCACCTCGGCACTTACTTGATCTCGGCTAACGTCTCCATTCGCGCATGTGGTACCTGCTTCAAGCTCACTACGGTCTACGGCCCTACAGATCACGCCGAGAAAGAAGCCTTTCTCTCAGAAGCTGTCGCTGCCAAGCCTTCTGACGACTCAAAATGGCTCATCTTTGGGGATTTCAACCTTATCTACCAAGCGGAGGATAAGAACAACAACAACCTGAACTTCCGCCTGATGGGTCTCTTCAGAAGAGCCCTCACCAACTGTCAGCTTAAGGAGCTGAAGCTGCAGAACCGGAGGTTTACTTGGAGCAACGAAAGGGAGACCCCTACTCTTGTGCATCTGGGTCGGGCTTTCTGCAATGCTGCTTGGGACCTCATGTTCGAGAATCATGTGTTACATGCCCTGTCCTCGTCCCTCTCGGACCACTGTCCCCTCCTCCTTTCCAACCAGAGTGGCCCGCGAAAACCGCCTGTCTTTCGCTTCGAGTCCTTCTGGACCAAAATGCCGGGATTCAAGGAGGTGGTCCAACAAGCTTGGTCTGCGCCCTCCTCGCACTCTCAACCGGTCCATGTCATCAATCACAAGCTCAAGGCCATGGCGCATGGGCTCAAATCTTGGAGCAAAGGCCTCTTCTCTGATGGCAATCTGCAACTCCTCATGGCCCTGGATGTCATTCTGCAGTTGGATATTGCTCAAGAGTCCCGCGCACTCTCCCAGGAAGAAAGATGGCTCCGTGCTAACCTGAAACGTCGGGTTAAGGGTCTCGCGGTTCTGGAAAGATCCCACAAACGTCAAGCCTCCGGAATTCGCTACCTCCGCGAGGGCGATGCCAACACCAAATTTTTCCATCTACGAGTTAATGCGAGGAAGCGCAAAAATCACATCTTGAGACTCAAGCATAACACTGGCTGGGCTGTGACTAACGATGATAAAGCCGAGCTGATCTTCGACCACTTCTCCCGCACTCTAGGTCGGCCTCCTCCTCGTACGCTGGACTTTAACTGGGGCGCCCTGAACCTCACCACCCACCCCTTGGAGGATCTGGGCCTGCCTTTCTCTGAGGATGAGATAAAGGAGGCTATTGATGACATGCCCGCGGACAAGGCTCCGGGCCCTGACGGTTTTACTATTGCCTTCTTTCGCTCTTGCTGGGATATAATCAAGGATGACCTTATGACCGTCATCAATGCCTTCTCCGAGCTGTCTGCGTCCAATTTCCACATCATCAACACAGCCAATGTCGTGCTTTTGCCTAAAAAGGACGGTGCAGAGTCCATATCGGATTTCAGGCCCATCAGTCTCATCCATGTGGTTCCGAAGATCATCGCCAAAGCTATGGCACGACATCCCAGCCCAAATATGAACGACATTGTTTCCCGCAGTCAGAGCGCTTTCATCAAGTCTAGAACTATCCACGACAATTTCTTGTATGTCAGGAACACCGCCCGCCGGTTACACCGCTGCAAAACTCCATCGCTTCTGATCAAATTGGACATCGCCAAGGCCTTTGACACTATTCGCTGGGATTACATGTTAGATCTTTTGCAACGCCTCGGCTTTCCTCAAAGATGGCGGACCCTCCTGACGAGTCTCTTCACCACGGCCTCCTCTAGGGTCTTCCTCAACGGAATCCCTGGGAGGGACATCCTGCATGGACGCGTTTTTTGTCAGGGCAATCCCATCTCGCCCCTCCTGTTCGACATTGCCATCGACCCACTTCAGAGACTTCTGGAAAAGGCTACAGAATCCGGCCTGCTGTCTGCTATGCCTAGAGGTATTCAGGGCCCCAGGGTCTCCCTATATGTGGACGACGCTGCCATTTTTCTATCCCCCACGGCACATGATGTGGAAGGCCTGTCTAGCATTCTACAGAGTTTTGGGGTAGTCTCTGGCCTCGTGACAAATGTGACCAAGAGCTCCATCGCCCCCATCCAATGCGCCAACATTAACTTGGAGGAGATTCTGGTGAACTTCCCGGCGACTACGACCCCCTTCCCCATTAAGTATCTGGGGCTGCCCCTCTCCCTCGGAAGACTTAGGCGTGTGGACCTTCAACCCTACATCGACAAAGCAGTGGCTCGTCTTAGCCCGTGGAAAGGAAAGTTCCTGAATCGTGTCGGGTGCACTGCTCTGGTTAAGGCTGTGCTCTCCTCCATGCCAATCTTCTTGCTGACGGCTTTCAAGGCTGACAAAGGCATTCTCAAGGCCTTTGCGAAGATTAGTCGCGGCATGCTCTGGGCCTGTAAGGAGGCGGTTAGTGGAGGGAAATGCAAAGTCAACTGGCAAAAGGTCTGCCGCCCCAAGGAGCTCGGTGGTTTGGGGGTTTTGGACCTGGAGAGGTTCTCCCGAGCCCTAAGGCTTCGCTGGTTATGGTATGAGTGGAAGGCTCCTGAGAAGCCATGGGTGGGCTCTAAAACCCCCAACGACGCCTCAGACCTTGACCTCTTCAATGCGGCTACTCGTGTCACCATCGGAAACAGCGCCAAGGCCTCCTTCTGGTCGTCTTCATGGCTCCATGGCGCCCCGCCAAAAGACCTGGCTCCCCTAATTTTCAAGGCTTCCAAGAGGAAGAATCGGACGGTCCAGGACGCTCTCGCTGATAACAACTGGATCTCGGACATTGCGGTGGATGCGTTCACTGCCGATCACATGGAAAAATACATCCACCTCTGGGAACTCTTGTCAGATATCCAGCTTCATCCTGACACTGAGGACTCCATTACCTGGTCCTTGACCCCTAACGGGTGCTACTCGGCAATCTCCGCCTACAAGGTCCAGTTCCTTGCCTCTTTGCCCTGCCAGTTCGGGAACATCGTGTGGAAGACCTGGGCCCCTCCAAAGTGCTGTTTCTTCGCCTAGCTCGCTATCCAGAACCGCTTATGGACCGCTGATCGCTTGGCGAAACGCGGATGGCCGCACCAACCTACTTGCCAGCTCTGTCGTACCTCCCCTGAGACAGCACGACACATTCTCTTCGAGTGACGCTTCTCCAGACGTATCTGGACGGCCGCGGCCTCTTGGTTGTCTTGTCCAGACCTCATCTGTAGCATCGGGGAGGGTAGGCCTAAAGTCGTGGACTATTGGCTGGCCGTTTCGAAGTCCACCACCTCCTCCCCTATAGGCTTGCGCTCAGCTATCACGCTCATCACTTGGGAGATCTGGAAAGAGAGGAACGATAGAGTTTTCAACAATAAGTCCTCCCTGCCTTCGGTTGGCATGCACAAGATTAGGGAAGAGGGGAAGGACTGGATCCTCGTCGGTGCTAAAAATCTGGCGGAACTTGTAGGCTGATCCTCTTCCCCCTGTGTCGGGGGTGGTGTTCGCCCCCTTCCTCTTTTTTTTGTTTTTTGTTTTTTTGGCTCTTGCCATACCCCAGTTTGCTTCTCCTATATCAATATAAGGCAAAAGTTTTTTTGCCCGTTTCAAAAAAAAAGATGCTCGCGGCAAGGCAGAGTCAAACCCAGGGTGACGGTGGCTTGAGGGCCGACGCGCTGATTTGGACACGGTAGCTAACGCAGTGAATCCGGATCATGGTAGAGGCTCATGGCGACTCGGAGTCCAGCACGGCCGCGAGGCGGCGGGTTGCCG
Organism: Triticum dicoccoides; assembly: GCF_002162155.2. Lineage (NCBI taxonomy): Eukaryota > Viridiplantae > Streptophyta > Magnoliopsida > Poales > Poaceae > Triticum > Triticum dicoccoides. The sequence goes on from NC_041382.1 coordinate 651,996,802, forward strand.
AAGCATCTTGAAGAGCAGCTGGAAAGTAAAATGCTAGCGCCGGAACTAGGGGCACAGCCGCGTCCTGTTGTGGCGGTGAGGTGATTTAACCGGGGTGGCCCACTAGCCGGCGGTGGCTCCGGCTCCATGACGGTCAGGCAGTAGTGATGATGACCCGACGAAGGTCAGAGCGGCCCGTCCGCGGAGACAGAGTCCGTGTCCATATCCACCTCCTGGTCGTAGGGGACCTCTGGAACTCATAACTCCACGTTGTAGTATTTTCTTGTCTCTACCAGTAGTAGTCCACCGGGTCTCTCTGATGGAGGCAGGTCAACGGCAAGGCCGACTCGAACATGGTCAGCAGAGGCAACAAAAACTGAGTTATAAGTGATCCACGTCACAGGCACAGCAAGGCCCGACAGCTCAAGGCGAAAATCTCTCAACGGCCGAGGCGGCCCGCACCGAAAACCAGGCAAGGCCATGGTGGCTGAGGCGGCTCTCCATGGCGATGGTGGCTCTGACACGGGGTCATTGACGACTTGAAGTGAGGGCGCAGCGAAGATGCCGGTTTGAGGCCACAACGGCGGACGCTTGTTCTGAGGAGCCCAGGGTGGCTCAACGTGGCGGCATCTGAAGATGATCGCAGAAAATGGAAGTGACACGCCGGTGAGACGACGATTTGAAGGCAGGCGCCTTGGAGGCATCAGGTAGCTCAGGCAGAGGCGCGACATGACGGCGCATAGGATTATAGGAACCTGGTGCGGCGGCCCAACACAGAGAAGCCAGCCGGCAGCAGACAACGGCGGCTGACGGGGCAAGGCAGACCCAGCGTGACACTGATTCAGACTTGGTCAACTGACCGGCGGCCCAACACAAAGAAGCCAGCCGGCAGCAGACAACGGCGGCTGACGGGGCAAGGCAGACCCGGCGTGACATCGATTCAAACTTGGTCAACTAACGGGGCAAGGCTGACGGCACCACATATTTCATTTGCCATTTTATTGTGTGATCATGTTGGTTGCATATTTTACTCATTCGAGGACATCAACTTGTTGTTTTGATTGTTTGGTGTTTTTCTTTTTTGCTAAGCGGATGGACAAGAATGCATAAGAACCCCCTCTAGCTATCTATGTTTTTCTCATCTCAAACTCTATTCATGCTACATCACAAAGTTTGATCAAGTCAGATTCGAACCACTCTGTGTGAGGAGCACCCGGGGTCCCCGATTCGTCATAGACTTAAACTTTCAAAATCTCTTTGTGCATTTCTGTATGACTGAGTCATCCACTTAGGTTACACCGAGTTCACTAAGTTGATCTAGGTTTTCCATCTTGGTGCAACCGATTTGAACTTTTCGATCACATCAAGTTGCAGTAACCGCTTCCGATTCTGCATCTCGGTGCCACCGAGTTGTTCCACTCAGTCACACCGATAGGGCCGGGATATATAAATCCACAGGTGAGATTTTGGAAATTTCTTCAAACTCCTTAGCCCGCGCGTGTGTCCTGCTCTGCCTCCTCGGGTCTCCGGATCGTCTCCTCGACGCCAGCGTTCTCCCGCCGCTGGTTTCCATCGCCGTCAATGGAAATCTACTCCACCGTTGCCACCGCAGCGAACCTCTGCTGAACTAGGGTATGGGTTCGACTCTATGTGCTAATTCCTTTACTCTGATTCATAGCACATTGCTTTGCCATGATCATGACCACGTATGCAAACAATCCATCCACTGAAAACCTCCTTTAGATTAGATTGGGTTTGAAAATTTAGGGTTAGGTCTCCGCCGAACTCATCTCGGACCGACCGAGTTGTAGAAATTGGTCTCACCGATTTGGCTTAGGCCATAGCACATGCATTTTCGGTCCGACCGAAAATTGCAAATCGGTGTGACTGAGTTCGATTCTCTGTGAAACTCTAGCAGTCTCGGGGCCACCAAACTGTGACTTGGTCTGACCGAGTTCACTAGGTTAGGTTCCAAAAGCTGCTTCAGTATCACCGAGTCTATCAAATCGGTAGCTCCAAAATGCTTTCTATGGAGAACTAAAACTAAGCTTTTAGGTCATCTGTTTTGCAAAAACTCTGCACTTGGTGATGCTCATCCACTCTACCTCATCTACATCTATTCATAGGGTTTGCTGTCAGTGATTGCCAAGATGTCTGACCAGAGTGACAGTTAGAACAGATCTGAGGAACATGTGCAATTGAGTGAGGGTTCAGATCCCTCAAGCAGCTATGATGAGGGCAGTAGAAGCACATCTAGTAACTTGCCCAAGGCAGCCACTAGAGCAAGGAAGAAGAGAACTTCAGACTCTCAGGATGAAGACTATGTGGCTATTGAGGATGAGGCCACCTCAAAGAAGAAAGTCTTGAAGAAGGAATATGGGTCAGCTGCTACAGCAAAGCTAGGGATGCACAAGAAGGCACCTGCCAAGAGAGTGCCAACCTCCATGCCTAGGAAAGCAGCCTTGGAAGAAACTATGGAGTTCACTCTTGAACCCAAAGAGGCTGGAGAAGGCAAGAAGAGAAAGGAGAGGGTCAAGAAGACCACAGCCAGAGTCCCAGGGAGATCATCCATGTTTAAGGATCCAGCAGAAGAAGAGGAAGAGGAATAGGATGCTCCAGCACCCAAAGCTCAGAAGCTCATGGAGATGCAATTAAGTCAGGGGCTGCAACATCAAAGCCCAAGTCTGCTCCGAAAGCTCAAGATCAGAAGTCAAAGCACAAGAGAAACACCAGAAGTATTCCTGCATAAGAGAAGAACAAGGCCCCAGTGCCTCAAGCTGAAGAAGCGGATGATGAGTCTTTTTTTTTTGAGGAAATTGAAACCCAAGATCCCAGACCACAATGATGCTCATCCAGTGGCTGAAGACGTGCACATCAGAAAAGATGCTGGACTGAGATTGTGGAGACAGTCTGATCCCTATGCTGTGAGAAGGGCTGCAGTTGATTACAGATTTCATACCAAAGAACAACAAGACTTCTATGAGACAATTTTGCTTGACAAGAAGCCCATTGTTTGTGACATGAGATGGGTTGATTGGTAATACATCAAGGAGAATGAAGATCACTTCCTAGGAGCATATGACAGCTTCAAAGCATGTGGAGTAGATGAGTTTGTTGGACAAAAGCTCACAAAATGGAATGATGAGTTGATCATGCAGTTTTACTCCACTGCTCACTTTTACCCAGATGGGAAGATCATATGGATGTCTGAAGGTACTAGGTACCAATCCAGTGTTGAAGAATGGGCCAAGCTGATTAATACCCCAGAGGAACATGAGGATGACTTGGATGTGTATGTCAAGAAGAAGAAAGACCACAACTCCATGGCAAACATGTACAAAGAGATCCCTGATAAAGCTTTGGAGACTCACAAGCTTGGATCAGTACATTACTTGTTGTCTGGTCTGCCTACCATCAATACCATCCTAAGGCACACATTGCTACCCAAATCAGGAGATCACAAGACGGTTAGAGGACATTCATCAACTTGCTGCAAATCTTTGATGTTCTTCAAAAGTTGAAAGTTATGAGCCTGATTGTAGAGACAATCAAGAGGACAACTGTTGACCAAAAGAGAAGTTGTGGGTATGCTCCACATATTCAGGAGCTCATCGACTCCAAGATGGGCACAGGAACATACTTGTTGGACAAGGAGCATCTACCCCTATATCCTAAATATGGAGATAATGAAGTTGTCATGAATGAGAATGAACCGTCGTCAACTCAAGCACAAGAGAAGAGAGCCAAAGCTAAGGCAGAGAAAGCTGCCAAGATGCCTAGTTTCGAGGAAGCATCTCAAGTTTTCCTGAAGAGCAAGCAAGATCAACTTGCATACCTGATCCAATCTACTTTGAGGATTGAGAAGGGCTTGGCCACCCTGACTCAGAATCAGGAGAGCTTGGAGAGGATTGTTGAGACAAAGTTTTATGATCTTGACCTCAAGGTAACTGAGATACAAACTGTAGTTGAGCAGCTCCAGGAGGAAGCAGAAGAGAGGAGAGGTAATGCAACTACTGATGCTTTTCAGCGAGTACCAAGGAGTCAGAGGTCTGCTGCAGTGCCTATACCTGATTCTAGAGCTACAACTTCTGCATCAGCAGCTACAGCTTCAGTGCCACCTCCAGCAGCCACTCCACCAGCTCCAACTACATCAACAGATGCCTTTGTCCTTGGAGTTCTCTCTACACCACCTCCCGAAGATCAAGCCTGAGAGACGCATAGCACTATGCATTTTCAAATTTTTTGGTAACTTGTTGTCAAAGGGGGAGAAATATGTATAGACCATAGGCTTCGAGAGAGAGTGTTTTGCCTTTTATCTCCCTTGTTTTTGGTTGAACCTTTTTATGCGCTTGGTTGATACACTAAGTCTTTGTCTGTGTGAGATACTTGTTTGATCATGTGATTGATCATATGCTACCTTAATGCTTGCTTGGATTATATTATCTCTTATATTCCATATATGAGCATTCACTTTGCTTGGTGATGAGTGCATGTTTTTAATGTTTATCATTTTGAGCGCTCCACCAAGATGTATGTGACATGGAAGAGTGACCCATGATCCTAATGGATTGTGCATTTGCATTCAAAAGCAAATTTTAAATAATGCACAAATTTAGGGGGAGCTCTTGCTTATCACATACATCTCAAAGCGACGATGTATTTAGTCTTATAATCATTTGTCGAAGCTTTGATCTATATGTTGTCATCAATTACCAAAACAGGGAGATTGAAAGTGCAACTATCCCTGGGGTGACTCGCAGCTCCTCGTCAACTTCTCCAACAAGGTATACGAGCCGAAGGACGAACATATGGAGGCATACCTCGCGGAAGTGCGCAAGATGGAGAAGCAGTTCCTAGGCTTGGAGTTGCAGCACGTGCCCCGGGGAACCAACAAGGAAGCCGACGACATCGCCAGAAGGGCATCCAAGCGACAACCCCAAGAACCTGGCGTCTTCGAGGAGCGGCTCTTCAAACCATCGGCGACACCACCGCTTTCAAGGACAGCACAGCCTTGGGAGGAGCTCCCGCAGCCACCTGCCACGGGAGCCCCAGCCCGTGGCGTGACTTCGGGAGCGCGTCTACTCTTGGCGCTCGATCCCCAGGAGGGATGTTGGACCAAGGAATTCAAGGAATACCTTATGCATGGGATGCTGCCGGAGAAGGAGGAGGATGCGGAGCGTGCGGCTCGGCAAGCCACGGCGTATTGCATCCAGGACGGTGAGTTATATAGGAAGCGGCCAAATGATATTTCACTGTGTTGCATCTCTAGGGAATAGGGGAAATAGCTGCTAGCCGACGTACACGGCGGGAATGGGGGTCCCCAGAATTGCCTACCCGCGGCCCACGGCGTGGCTCTGCAAGCGGGCCCGTACGACCCATCTTCACCAACAAGCATTCAAGACCCTCGCGAGGCAGACGACACAAGACCTCCTAGGGAGCGGTCTCACCAGGCTAGCTCACGAGGGGTGGAGAGATCAAGGCAAGGAAAACATCGCGAGGTTCCAATGACCTGAGCCACGACGATCGAGACCAGGCGGGCGCCAGGTGGGTGCCAGCACGCACAGTGTCCTTGTTTCCTCTTTGGTGCTAAGGAGGCAAGCATAGGCGAGGAGTACCGAGGCGTCAAGCAAAGGTTTCCATATCGGTGTAACAAGACGAAGACCAGCAGGACGACAAGATGGAGGTCACCATGGAGCCCAAGGCGGCGTCACCACTAGAGCATTTGGCAGGCGAAGACTGTTTTGTCAGGATTACTCGTACTAGATGTCCCCTTTCAAATTGGCTGTTGTTGGCTCCCTTACCGCTCAATATTTGGGGAGAGGACCAGGGCCTCTATAAATAGGATTAGCCACGACAGTAGGAGGAGGACGGAGCCTCAGCCATCTCATCTAGGACTAGATCCAACCCATCCTCACACCCACCAAGCACAAGAACACCTCACCTCAGGAGGTTGTTCTTCCCCTTGTACTGTTCATCCTTAGCTCGAGAGGCAATCCACCACACCACACTGGAGTAGGGTATTACACCACAACGGTGGCCTGAACCAGTATAAATCTTGTGTCTCTTGTGTTGCGAGTTCGTCGAGCTTGCCTTTGAGATCGTGGCAAGATTGAGGGCGTGAGTTGGTAGGGGGAAATCTTCGCGCGCACCCCAGTGTTCGAACCTTGAGGGTTTTGCCGGAACCCGAGATCCAACATTTGGCGCGCGAGGTAGGGGTGCGCCGGAGTTTTCCTTCCGTCGATTCACGCTACACCATCTTCACGCCCATTCTCCATGGCTAGCGCCGCCCTTCCGGCTGGATCTACGGGTGCCCACAGTGACGCTTGGGGGCTCTGAGCCCTTGCTCCCACCTTGCGGCAGGTGCAGTGGCCATCCGAGTTCAAGCCGGAGATGCCGCCGCGCTGCGATGGCGCGGCGGACCCATCAGCTTTCCTGCTGGCATATGAGGAGGCCGTCCTTAAGTCCGGGGGCGACGACAAGGTCATGGCCAACTGGCTTCCCATGGCCCTCACTAGCGCACCGCGCGCCTGGCTGCTCAACCTCCCCAGATCCACAGTGGCATCTTGGGAGGAGTTGCGCGGCATCTTCACTGCGTGCTACACGGTGCCGGCGCACCACGCGGTTGCGGCTCTCCTCGGCGGCTCACAAGCGCCACCCTCGGATTGTCACGTCAAGCCGCTCTTTCGCCAGATCGGCGCCACTTCCAAGCGCCCGGGAGCTCCGTCGGGCTGGGCCGCGCCCGAGGCCGACATCACCTTCGATTCAGGGGATCATCCCATCTCCACCGTCGGCTCGGGTGTGCTCCCAATGCTTTGCACACCCACCTTCTACAACGTGTCCGTCACCAAGACGCTCATTGACGGCGGCGCCGGCCTCAACATGCTCTCCGTCGAGGCCTTCAACCTTCTTCACGTACCGCTCGAGCGGCTCTGCCCTAGCAAGCCTTTCTCAGGGGTTGGTGGAGGCTCCGCCCACTCCCTGGGGCGAATCCGCCTCCCCGTGACCTTTGGCACGCGCAACAACTACCACACCAAGCTGGTCGAGTTCGACATCGCCCACATCGGCCTCCCGTACAACGCCATCCTCGGGTACCCAGCCCTGGCTCAGTTCATGGCAGCGACCCATCCGACCTACAACCTCATGAAGATGCCCGGGAGCAAGGGTGTCCTCACAGTAGTTGGGGACACCAAGGAAGCCTTGATGACGCTCAAGCTTTCCCTCAAGACCGCCGCGACAGCGCAGCCCGCCGACGTGGATACCTCCAAGGCCAAGCGAGTCGCACCAACCAAGAAGAAGCAAATTTTCACTCAAGACAAGGCAGAAGCCAAGCAAGTGCCAGTCGAGGAGGACGGGTCCTCGGGGGCAACCTTTACCATAGGCGCCAACCTCGAGCCTGGTCAGGAGGAGGTGTTGGTGAAGTTCTTGCGTGCAAACAAGGAAGTGTTCACTTGGGAGCCCGATCAGCTGGTAGGGGCCCCAAGAGGAGTGATAGAGCATCACCTGAAGGTGTGCCCCAACGTACGCCCCATAAAGCAGAGGGCGAGGCGACAGTCCATGGAGAAGCAAGCTTTCATCATCCAAGAGACCCGCAAGTTGGAGGCTGCGGGTGTCATTCATGAGGTTCGGTACCCCGAGTGGCTAGCAAACCCCATCGTCGTGCCCAAGAAAGGCGGGAAGGAGCGAATGTGCATCGACTTCACCAACCTTAACAAGGCCTGCCCTCAAGATCTGTTCCCTCTTCCACGCATCGACCAGATCGTCAACTCCACTATCGAGTGCGACTTGCTGTGCTTCCTGGACGTTCTCAGGATATCACCAGATCAAGATGGCGGTAGAAGATGTGGAGAAGACAGCCTTCCTGACCCCGTGTGGGGTGTACTGCTACACTTGCATGCCTTTAGGGCTGTGCAACGAAGGCGCAACCTTCCAGCGGCTCATGCACATTGCCTTGGGTCGACAGCTTGGGAGAAACGTTAAGCCTACGTCGACAACATTGTGGTGAAGTCTCAGGAGCCGAGGACCTTGATCCAAGACCTGGAGGAGACCTTTGAAAGCCTCCGCTAGGTGGACTTGCGACTCAACCCGAAGAAGTGCGTGTTTGGCGTCCCTTCCGGGAATCTGCTGGGCTTCCTTGTGTCCCACAGGGGGATCGAGGCCAACCCAGAGAAGGTCAAGTCCATTGAAGACATGAGTCCACCGCAGACCCTCAAGGAAATGCAGAAGCTTGTTGGACGGGTGACTGCATTGGGACGCTTCATTTCCAAGCTGGGAGAGCGCGCCCTACCCTTCTTCAAGCTGATGAAGAAGAAGGGCCCATTCGAGTGGACCACTGATGACCCACAAGTATAGGGGATCTATCGTAGTCCTTTCGATAAGTAAGAGTGTCGAACCCAACGAGGAGCAGAAGGAAATGATAAGAGGTTTTCAGCAAGGTATTCTCTGCAAGTACTGAAACAAGTGGTAACAGATAGTTTTGTGATATGATAAATTGTAACAAGCAACAAGTAACAAAAGTAATTAAAGTGCAGCAAGGTGGCCCAATCCTTTTGTAGCAAAGGACAAGCCGGAACAAACTCTTATAATAGGAAAAGCGCTCCCGAGGACACATGGGAATATCGTCAAGCTAGTTTTCATCACGTTCATATGATTCGCGTTCGATACTTTGATAATTTGATATGTGGGTGGACCGGTGCTTGGGTGTTGTTCTTCCTTGAACAAGCATCCCACTTATGATTAACCTCTATTGCAAGCATCCGCAACTACAACAAAAGTATTAAGGTAAACCTAACCATAGCATGAAACATCTGGATCCAAATCAGCCCCTTACGAAGCAACGCGTAAACTAGGGTTTAAGCTTCTGTCGCTCTAGCAACCCATCATCTACTTATTACTTCCCAATGCCTTCCTCTAGGCCCAAATAATGGCGAAGTGTTATTTAGTCGACGTTCACATAACACCACTAGAGGCTAGACAACATACATCTTATCAAAATATCAAACGAATACCAAATTCACATGACTACTCATAGCAAGACTTCCCCCTTGTCCTCAGGAACGAACGTAATTACTCACAAAGCATATTCATGTTCATAATCAGAGGGGTAATAATATGCATATAGGATCTGGACATATAATCTTCCACCAATTAAACCAACTAGCATCAACTACAAGGAGTAATCAACACTACTAGCAACCTACTAGCACCAATCCCGGACTTTGAGACAAGAATTGGATACAAGAGATGAACTAGGGTTTGGAGATGAGATGGTGCTGGTGAAAATGTTGATGGAGATTGCCCTCTCCCAATGAGAGGAGCGTTGGTGATGACGATGGTGATGATTTCCCCCTCCAGGAGGGAAGTTTCCCCAATAGAACAGCTCTGCCGGAGCTCTAAATTGGATCCGCCAAGGTTCCGCCTCGTGGCGGCGGAGTCTCGTCCCGAAAAGTTCCTTTTTATTTTTTTCTCACCGAAAGACCTCATATAGGAGAAGATGGGCATCGGAGAGCCACTAGGGGGGCCCACGAGATAGGGGGCGCCCCCCACCCTCGTGAGCAGGGTGTGGGCCCCCTGGCCTTCATCTTTGGCGTGGATTTTTCTTTATTTCTTTTAAGACATTCCGTGGAGTTTCAGGACTTTTGGAGTTGCGCAGAATAGGTCTCTAATATTTGCTCCTTATCCAGACCAGAATTCCAGCTGCCGGCATTCTCCCTCTTTATGTAAACCTTGTAAAATAAGAGAGAATAGCCATAAGTATTGTGATATAAAGTGAAATAACAGTCCATAATGCAATAAATATCGATATAAAAGCATGATGCAAAATGGACGTATCAACCATAGAGGCCGAACGGGCATTTCAAGACCTCAAGAGATACCCGACCAGCCCTCTAGTGATGGTGGCACCATGACCTCTCGAGCCCCTAGTGATTTATCTTGCCGCCACTCCCCACTCCGCCAGCGCGGCTCTAGTGCCGGTTCGGGAAGAACACCAAGCCAAGGGCGCATTGCGCTGAGCTACGCCCCCAGCAGAGACGACGCAAGACCAGGAGGGTGCCGCAAGGGCCATAGCAGCGACAGCAGAGGATCAAGCTCAGCAGGACGATGCCCCCGAACCCGCAAAGGCCCCGACAAGCGATCAAGCATTGGGGGCTCCACCACCTCAGGAGGCACCCCATCTCCCGGAAGGCACAAGCCTCATCAGCGCACCTGCCCTCGTCGAGCACCCGGTATACTTCGTCAGCACAGTATTGCAGGATGCAAGAGCACGGTACCCCATGCCTCAGAAGCTCCTACCCGCGCTCCTGGTGGCCTCACGTAAGCTGCGACACTACATTCAAGGCCACCCCATCAAGGTCGCCTCGGCCTACCCACTAGAGAGGGTGCTCAGGAGTCCCAACTCCACCGGGAGTGTCGCTGAGCAGAACATCGAGCTGCAGGCATTCCAGTTGGAGTTCAGCACCACCAGGGTCATCAAGGGAGCCGCGCTCGCCGATTTCATGGCAGAATGGATGGACGCCCGGTGCTTCAAATAGGCAAGGACCGGTCCCTCTCACCGGGAAGTGAGGCGCCTGACGGCTGGGTCATGTATTTTGATGGTGACTTTGCGCGCCAAGGCGCGGGCTGGAGCAGTGCTCATCTCGCCCACTCAAGACAAGCTCTACTATGCCGTGCAGCTCTGCTTCTAGCAGGGCGAGAAGGTCTCCAGCAACATTGCAGAGTACGAAGGCCTCATAGCCGGTCTGAAGGCTGCGGCGGCACTGGGGGTGAAGTGTCTCACCATCAGGGGCGCAGCTCCTCGACAACTTCTCCAACAAGGTATACGAGCCGAAGGACGAACATATGGACGCATACCTCGCGGAGGTGCGCAAGATGGAGAAGCAGTTCCTGGGCTTGGAGCTGCAGCACGTGCCCCGGGGAACCAACAAGGAAACCGATGACATCGCCAGAAGGGCATCCAAGCGACAGCCCCAAGAGCCTGGCGTCTTCGAGGAGCGGCTCTTCAAGCATCGGCGACACCACCGCTTTCAAGGACAGCACAGCCTCGGGAGGAGCTCCCGCAGCCACCTGCCATGGGAGCCCCAGCCTGTGGCCTGACTTCGGGAGCGTGTCTACTCTTGGTGCTTGAGCCCTAGGAGGAATGGAGGACCAAGGAATTCAAGGAATACCAGATGCAAGGGGCGCTACCAGAGAAGGAGGAAGACGCGAAGCATGTGGCCCGGCAAGCCACGGCGTACTGCATCCAGGGCGGTGAGTTATACATGAAGCAGCCAAATGACGTTTCACTACGTTGCATCTCCAGGGAACAGGGGAAAGAGCTGCTAGCCGATGTACATGGCAGGGACCGCGGGCACCACTTGTCGTGACGAACCCTCGTTGGCAAGGCATTCCGCAGCGGATTCTACTGGCCTATGGTGCTCAACGACGCAGCTGAGCTGGTGAGATCCTGTGAGGCCTGCCAATTCCACGTGAAGCAAATCTATCGGCCAGCTCAGGGCCTCCAGACCATTCCACTCTCGTGGTCGTTCGCAGTCTGGGGACTGGACATCCTGGGGCCGTTCCCTCGAGCGCCTGGGGGCCACCGATACCTCTACGTTGCCATCGACAAGTTCACCAAGTGGGCGGAGGTGGAAGCCGTCCGCACCATCCTAGCTGGCTCTGTGGTCAAGTTCATGAAGGGCCCCGTGAGCCGTTTTGGGGTCCCCAACCGCATCATCACCGGTAGTGGCTCGTAGTTCACGAGTAATCTCTTCAAAATGTACTGCACTAACCTTGGAACGCAGATTTGCTACGCTTCAGTGGCTTCCCCCCAGAGCAATGGCCAAGCTGAACGCGCCAATGCGGAGGTCCTGAGAGGCCTCAATACCAGGACCTTCAAGAAGAAGCTCAAAGCCTGCGGCAAGGGCTGGCACGACGAGCTGCAGCCCGTGCTATGGTCCATCCGCACCACCTCCACCAAGCCCACGGGCGAGACCTGTTCTTCCTCATCTATGGATCAGAAGCGGTCCTCCCTCACGTGGTCAAGCATCGCTTCGCACGGGTCCTGGTGTTTGATGAGACGCAGCAGGACGCCACGCGAGAGGATGTACCTCGTGCTGGGGGAGGAACGCCACCGCGAAGCTGCACTACGGGCGGCAAGATACCAGCAGGCGCTGTGGCGGTACCATTGTCGCAGCGTCCGCTCCAGGACACTCGAGGTGGGTGACCTCGTCCTAAGGCGGGTGCTCTTCAGGGAAGGGCTGCATAAGCTCTCACCCATGTGGGAGGGCCCGTTCAAGGTCGTCCATGTCTCTAGGCCTGGCGCCGCGCGCCTGGAGACAGACCTGGAACATCCAGCACTTCCGAAAGTTCTACCCATGAAGAAAGGCCCAGAGCCTATGAAGAAGGCCCAGTGCCTGTGAAGGTCTTCACTCGTGACACTCTCACGTAATAATGGGTGGGGTTGTACACACTCCGGAGTCTCAGGAGTGCCGCCCTCGGGCCTCGGGGGCTCCCTCCCACGTCCTAGTGGCAGCTATCGGTTCAATATCCGGTGTATCTCGTAGGGGTCCTAAGCTAGGCGTCTTGGAGCGATGGTAACATGGACACATGATTTTACCCAGGTTTCGGCCCTCTTGGTGGAGGTAAAGCCCTACATACTGCTTTTGATTGTATTGATATGGGTGTAGTACAGAGTACATGTATATACCACAAGATTGTAGTAATGAATATGAGATCATCTATTGACTAGCCTGGCCTCGGTTTATATATGCACCATAGGCCTAGGGTTTAGAGGAGTCCTTGTCTTGGGCGCCAAGTCTTGTGGAGTCTTCCTTGTATGCGGCATGGGCTGTCCAAACTGGCCCAATAGTGAACCACCATGGGGGTCCTCAGCCCGATACACCTGTTCGGGAGACGACGTGTTGAGTACCCCCTAGTCCAGGACACTGTTAGTAGCCCCCTGAACCGGTCTTCAATTTGGGGACGCTCCTCGATTCTTCCGAACTGTTCCTCATCTTCGGTCATCGGTCTTGAAAACTGGTTCAACAAATCTTCCCATCTCCTATCTTGAGGATTGCCGAGCTAAATCTGAAGATTTCACACGTCGGGTATCCGAGGAGCCCTTTAAGTCTTCGGACTTTCTCAATGCCTTGCTATTTTATGCCACACCTTGGGTTTGAAGTTGTTCCTGGGCGACAGCGTCTTCTTGTGTCCGAGCTCCAATGCCGGACTGCATTCGAGGTATCTTTTCCAGTCGAGCACCAATGCCGGACCGCTTTTCGAGATCCAACGCTGGAATGTATCCGAGCTCCAACGCCGGAATATGTCCAAACTCCAACGCCGGACTGTATCCAAGGTGTCATAAATCACCTTGGTTCAAAAAAGTTGAAGGATTTCAGCCAAGCTTAATGCCGGAAATGCCCTCTATGGAGCCAGCCACTTGCGCCCGAGCTTTATGCCGGACTTCTTCCGAGGTGGTGCACCACCCCGACTATGGGCCGATTTTTTGTCAATATTTTTGATTGGTGCAGTTTATTCTCTGCCGAGATATATAGCCAGTAGCCCTCAAGGTGTGTATTGGTCTAAAACCCGAGATGCACCTGAAGGGTGACGTAAGACCGCTGATCCCAGTAGCCGCTGAGACTCAGGTTGATTTGAAAAATCGTCTTGAGGATCAAGTCCTAGCTCGGCAGAATACTTCGGGACACAAAAAGCGGCGCGCTCAATCCTCGAGACTCAGGTTGGGTGCGGCCGACCAACCTAAGGGTCAAAATCTCCTCGGAAACTATATTGCACATAAAATTTTCTGCATTGGACAGGAAATGCAGTAGCCCCCGAGACACTGGTCGGGTGGCAACACCAGATCAGGGGATCGATGTGCCCCTTTAATATTTGTAAATAATAAGCCCGAAGCCCAGTAGTCCCCGAGCCTTAATGCGGGCACGGGTGACCGAATTAAGGATCGATATCCATAGTAAAATCACAAATTATGTGTAATGACTCTATGTATCCAAGTACTTTGCGTCATTAATGCTTGGATCTGCATTGTAGAAAACTTTGTTGACCGACCATCGGCTTCCACCTCCTCGGCCAGTAGCCGAGGAGTGTTTGTCCTACTTTATAAAGCCTTTATGAGGGCAAAGCTTTACGACAAACAAGGCAATCTGGCCATACGGTTTTATAAACAAAGGTACGCAGAGGGATATGTTATATTACTGTTTAACATAAGAAATGTCTTCCAAAGAAAATAGTCCCGCCATCGGTTCCTTTCTTTGGGTTGTCATGCTAAGCATGATCATGAAACCTCAACTCTAATGTAAGAGCAAAATATTGAGGATTTAGTTTGGGAGGCCAGTTACTAGCCCCCGGTAGTGTTCGGCGACAGTCGAGGTCAAGCCGTAAACACCTCGGCCAATGTTATGAATGGCCCGTCATTTAACACAGTCATCGGATCACTGACCAGTTTACGCTTATTGTGATAGTCAGTTTTCGGCTTTCTCCACTGAGGTACTTAACCATGTGAGCTTGAAGCACAATCGCAGTGGTTCTCCCTTTGCACACCTAGCCGAACAAAGCGGAATGTAGGAGGCAAGCGCAGGAGCTGGGCAACCCAATTATTGACCGAAGACACAATTCGAAACTTATGAATATATAGCAATATCCGAGAATGTTTTTTGCCAAATCTCTAAAGGTGTCCCGCATTGCACTGCGAGACTTGTGCTGAAAACACACAAATAGTTTGAAAGTGCCATAAGCTTGGAAAACCAAAAAAATGTCAGTAAAACCTTGACGTCCGAACAAGATCAAGTGTCCGGTGCCAATCCGAAAATTGGAAATAAAATAAAATAATTGTGCTTCTGTCGTGCTTTAACATGACACATCTGATCTCAAGACTTCACGCGGATCAACCTATGGCTTCAAGCTCCTTACCCCAAAGGCGGAGTACTTCTCCGAGGTCAGTTTAGCAAACTAAACTCAAGCGGCTTTCCGAGAGAAGATAGGCTATCCGGCTATTGACCATAAACTCGAGTCGAAAAAGGAGCAGTAGAAAAATACTTTGCAACGACCAAGAAGAAAACACATTTACTATAAAACAGCTCATATAAATTTTAAGAGCCCCAAGTGACTTGGGTAAAAGAATTTTACGTATAATGATTGTATGTACCAAAGTACTTATATCATATCTGTGTTCACCCGAATTTTAAACGCATCTTAACCGACCGTCGGCTTCTCCCTCTTCGGCCAAGGGCCGAAAACTGTCATGTACTCCACCTGTCGAGAGTATCGACGGTGTTTCCGATGACCAGGAAATCAGGCCATAAGGCTGTAATAGACAAAGCGCTCAGGCAACTTATGCTATATTACTGACGAAGTGTAAGAAGCATATTCGAAGAAAATAGTACCCCCACCGATACCTTTCTTCGGTGCTCATTATTACTAGTATAACGCCTGTGCGTTGCCACGGGCTCTTCAAAATTTATAATCAGTATTTTTCATTTATCATCCCCTCATATTGGGTGATTATGGGGTGCTCTAATTAGAAACACAACAATCAAATATTAGGAAATTTCACCGAACGAACAACAACGAATAATACGATATGTATCAAATGAATAAAATGAGGTCATATTTTTGGTCCGTCATGCACTTCTGTTGAAAAGTGCCTATCCCTTTTAGAATCAACCCACTGTTTGCTCGCATGCAAAAAAAATACATCTCTAAAGTGGGGAACCGATCGGTGCGAAAAAGAACTCAAACTCCTATCCAATCTCGACTTCGTGCTCTTCCACTTCCATTGATAAAGATGGGACGTCAAGGGTTTCATCATGGTGACCTCGAGCAGCCGCTGACATCCCTCCCCACATCTACCCCTACCCCCTGCTGCCGCTTGCACTGTCCTTGCTCCTCGAGGGAGCTAGGGACACAATGTTCTCTAGGATGGGCATGACCAGATCCACGAGGAGGCCACATTCTTCCATGGGAACCCAACCAAGCACACGACCCTCCGCAACCATCCAATCCCAGCCTAACAAAGTCAAGACCCGCCATCGATCCACAAATCAGGCTCGTCGCATCCAGGTTCACTGCAAGTCTGCGACGAGTCTGTAGTCGACATCTTGACTTTGGCTATCCCCATGGAAGAATCATCGGATCCTGCTTACTTTTACCATCACTTCGTCTCTTCCCAAGGCAGCGACACCACCCAGCCAATCACCACCACCGCTTGCGGCTTGCCTACATAAAATCATATGAGAAATCCCCACGGCGGTGCTGTAAGATCACCTTGGCGACCTCGACAGTGACCGACTGGTCTAAGATATAAGCTAGCCGCTCTTTGTAGAAACCAATAGAAGTAGGCATGTGATTCAGATTTGTTCTTTGGTGTGCATGCGTTTCTTGCTGCCCACCAGCTCTTGTCTACAACTCGCCTATATCTTTACCAGCTCTTGGTCTACAACTTGCCTATCTCCATGCTCGAGAATCTAGAGTGTAGTAGTTAAAAAAAAGACCAACTTTATACTCATTTGATAATTCAACGTGCATGGGCATGCACCGGATGGAATTCACGCTCTATGTAAAATCTGGAGTGTAATGACCGTGGTTGATGAATGAAAGTCTTATTTTCGCAAAAAAAGAAGTTAAAGGTGAATATATTCCTCATGTGTAGAGTACAAACAGAGCATATAGTGATTGAGGTGAATACATGCCAGTACTAAAATCTTCTAATTTCTTTTGATTGAATCCAAGTTGTCTCTTTTCTTTCGATTCAGCAAAGCTAGTTCGAATAAATAGGGTTGTCTATATCTTAACTCCTTTGCCAATTAAGCTTCAAAATTGCAGTCTGATTCAGAAACAATCGAACGATTGTGTCGTTAACTCCAGGAGATTCTCGTCAGATCTTAGGAACGCTGCAAGCCATCATATCATATAAGAATAAGATCGACAATTGATATGGACAGATCTTACTACAATCATATTACTACTACTCGCACACTGATATGGACAGATCATACAAGATCGAAGGTACGTAAGACAAGGTCCTCTAGATTACGAAAAACTGTTTGCTTCGCCTCATGTGAGACGGACCCCGAGCTATTCTTCAATGGCGCACCGCGCGCACATAGTTGGCGGCGAAGTAACTCATTATCCTAAGGACGTCACCGTCAAGCCCGTCGACAGCGTCACCCTTTTCCATCTCCCCGGCTGGATCTCGCCGAGTTTCCACCGTTGACGGCCCGCCGCCGCCGCATTCTGCTGCACGAAGGAGATCAACGACGGTTTAGACGTGCACGGGTGCAGCAGAGCAGATCGACCGATGGATCGGTTGACAACACGTACCGTCGCAGGCCGCGTGGCCGTGGTGGGGGGCGGCGGTGCTCGAGGTGCCCTGTGCCTCGCATTCGCAGGGCGAGACGGCGCTCGTGGCACTGGTGCCGATCTCCTCCTCCGGACGAACGAGGAGCCAGCCGTCCAAGCTGGGCGAGGGAGCCAACGGTGGCCTGCAGCGCTGCCGGCTCGACTCCTTGCAGTAGGCGATCGCGCTCGCGACGGCCTCCTCCCTCGCCCGGGCGGTGCCGTCCTCGCCGGCGGCGACCCTCCCGTCCGCCTTCGTCGCCCGGCCCTTCCGTCTCCCGCGCCCGTCTGACCGCTTGTCCGCAGCACCGGCGCGCTGCAGATTTCTGGCGAACCTGTGCAGGCACCGCCTTAGCGCGTGGCCCTTCCGTGCGGCCGTGTCACCGCCCTCCCTCACCGGTGAGCGTGCGCTGTTCGACGAGCTGCTTCGGGCGCCGAGCAAGGAGGAGGAGGTGGACGACCTCGACGCCGGGGAGGAGCCCGGGTCGGAGGCCACCTTAGCGTCGCCAGGGCCGAACGCCGGCGACGAGGAGCTGCCCTGCTCAACGCTCGAAGCGCCGTCCGTGGTCGCTGCCATCGCCACGGCCGGCGCCATCGCCGCCCACACGGCGCACGGGAACATCCACGCCATGACGACCTGGAAGAAATGCATGGTGACCAGGAGCACTGGGGTTTGCTTGCAGGCCCTTGTGCACGTAGTACGTCCTTGTATATATATACACGTCGCGATTGCGATCGCGTTCGCCTCCGACTCCGGCGGTGGTTGCAAGGGGGGCACGGCGGCGTCTGCGGGCGCGTGATTTCCGAAATCCGAGATGCCACAGCGAGATTGCCAAAATCCTGTGGCTAATCTATGGAATACTCCGGCGGTTCCTTCCATATACGGAGGGAGTACTAATTACTGCATGGTTTAATTACTCGATCGCTGATTTATCGGATGAGCTAGTAATGCGGACGGATCACTGATTTATTACCATATTCGATATTTCCTAAGTTATGGCCTTACCATACCTGGATTGATTTATTACTATACGTGGATTAATTATGATTTATTACTATATGATTTATTACTATACATGGATAGCCTTACCATACCTAGTGGTAATTTAAATTTATTACCATATTCGATATTTCCCGATTTTTAGCCTTACCATACCTGGATTGGTAGCCTTTGGGGTAATTTAAATTTATTACCATATTCGATATTTCCCGATTTTTAGCCTTACCATACCTGGATTGATAGCCTTTGGGGTAATTTAAATTTATTACCATATTCAAAATTTCCTGAGTTATGACCTTACCATACCTGGATTGATTTATTACTATACATGGATTAATTATGATTTATTACTATATGATTTATTACTATACGTGGATAGCCTTACCATACCTGGTGGTAATTTAAATTTATTACCATATTCGATATTTCCCGAGTTATAGCCTTACCATATCTGGATTGATAGCCTTTGGGGTAATTTAAATTTGTTATCATATAATTGCCATATTAAAAATTTCTTGAGTTATGACCTTACCATACCTGGATTGATAATTAATATACGTGGATTAATTATGATTGATTACCATATTACGTTGGGTATTGCCGGTCAGACGAGAAAAAAGAAAAACCGGTGGGAGGGGCTAGTGGGAGGTGGGACGAAGAAAAACCGGTTGAAAATAAACCGGTTGAAAATAAACCGGTTGAAAGTGGGGGGGGGGACTATTCAACCAATTCGTCCATTAGGAGTAGAGACTATGAGACTTGTGCAATAGATTTTTTGTACTCATGAGTTTCGTTGTGTGCCGACCATGATTGAAAACAATAAGAGCGCTAGCTTTCGGCTTCACCTAGTCTGAGGTCAGAGCACGAATGACCCGGTCGTGACAATCGCAGAGGTGCTCCCTTTACTCCCTAGTCAAACAATCGGGAACATAGGGGTAAGCACAGGAGCCAGGCAACCCAGCTTGCGGAACACTTAAGTCAATATGGTGCATATTGTGGCGTAATACACGAACAAGGAATGAAGCCGTATAAGTATAATCATATGCAAGAGAAAAAGCTTCATGAAGGAAGCCCCCAAGTAAACGGGGTATTTGAATTTGTGCGTCACAGACAAAGTTTTGACAAGGAAGTATGACGCTTGGTCGAACCAGGAAAAAAAATTAAAGCCGAAAGTTTTGAGCATGAAAGCGACTTAGCTTGTTACTGTGTTCGGCATTGATGACGTGGTCCAAGCTTGATGCAGGACAAGGTTCCATCCCCCAAGCCAGTCCCAAGGTGGCGGAGTGAAGAGCTCGGCACTCCGAAGTGGTGGCATAGCATGACCAAAGCGGGCTGGTAGAGTGACGCCGAAGCCCCCGGTGCGGGTTAATGAAGTGTTGAAGAAACCTCCCGTCCAGCCAAGGAGACAGCACTACCCAACTCGATTCATTTACATGTGCACAAAAAATAGTGCAAACCGTTGATAATGGTAATAATGATGAATAAAATTGTTGCATAATAAATAATTTATGCAAAGTCAGTAATAAAAGAAGTATGGCCTGTGCGCCGAACACTCGGTGAGGTAGAGCTCTTTCGGTGATGCCGAAGTCCCCGAGGCAACCGAACACGTCAGTATGGCAACACAACAAACAAGGTGATCACGCAAGCCGATTTATGGCAATTTGAGACAGCGGCGTTGGCTTGCCGAAGCGACCGCGTAACGCAGTCGAAGTCGATCACCTACATGCATAAAATAGTGCGGTCCAAAAAGAATAATATAAATATATATAAAATCCTTGCATAATTGCTTTTTGCAAAAATAATTTATTAAAGAGATGTGGTCTGGCGCCGAAGTCAATGTTGATGCAGAGCGTCGGCATGACGCGATGAAGGCGTGGCAAAAGCCCGAATTCACATGTCGGTCCGAGTTCCGGATTCGGCGTTTGCCGGACTATACACGGAAACTGCCCGTACCACCGCGTGACTGTCGATAATGCGGCCGCCATTTAACAGGCCTGCGTAGAGATGATGGAACAAACCGGAGTAATAATTCTTTGGGGAGAATAGACCCAAACAAGCAAAAAATTACTGGGATAAATAGCACCTGGTTTATTTATTGTAGCAATCCGAAGAAAGGTGACTCCCAACATTGGGACTCGATCCGCACACCCATTGCCTGATGGGTGATAAAGCGCCGGCATGGCGATGCTGCCAAAGTTTGGCTTTTCGAGACAAAGCACTCGGTCCAGCTAATCATGACGAAGCTGGTCGGCTGGTGACGCCAAAGTCACCGGAGTAGGTTGATGAAGAGATGATGAAGCCCCCGGTCTAGCCGAGGTGTTGGAGCAGCTCGCTGAAGAGATGTCGGAGTCTACCTGTCAGCCGATGTGTCGAAATAGGTCGGTGTGTTTGATGATGATTTGAAGAAGAGGCAGCATGGTGATGCCGACGCAGGTCAAGACTTGTGACGCAATCAACGCTAGCTTGATGCAGCTACCACGTGGCGATGCCGATGTGCCCGCTCCGTGTAGTTCGTGGGGCAGCGATGTTGATGATGATTTATCCTTCGTGATGCTGAACTCTTGTTTGGCTTGCCGAGATGATGATCGAAGGAGTTGAGCTCGGCTCAATAAAGCGGCCACGTGTTTAGCACAGGTCGGCAGCCGTGGAGCAATACTGTCGGACTGGTTTACCACCAGCGTGATAGTGAAGATTACCTTGGAGGAGGCTTAAAATTTTATGGGTACGTGTTTAAAAACAACGCACAATACCAGAAAAGAGAATTCCTTAAAAAAGGTTGTCCAATATCACGTTCATAAAGAAACATGAATTCTAGTCGGGTCCGTATTCGCACAGAAAACAGATCCAAAAATCGTTGCGCTCATCGGAGGTTTCCCGGAGTTTAAATGGCCGGATCGAGCTGAAATTTTGAGGGGTGCTAGATATAGGAATTCTGCAGCCGATCAACGGTTGGATCTTCCAAAGGACGTCTGAGCTAGATGCTGCACGCCACGCTCCAAACTCATCCAGATTCCCGTCCAGATTCGAAACGGATCCGGTATATTATAGATTGCCAAAGATTCCTCCAACGAAACTCGATGAAATTTTGCATGGTTGTTGTAGACTCAATTACGCACAATCCCACCAAAGCAATCGTCAAAGTGATACTCGAGGAGGCGGTGGCGGCAGATACGAATTAGCTGTCCAAAAAAACAGCACGGTCGCTCGAGGGCAATGTTGACGTTGAGCCCCCGAGCTCCATGGATGATTCCTCCATGATCTTGATAGAGATCAGAGTTGATGTTTGATGAAGGCCCTTGTCCAAACATGGTGATCCGAACACGCGGCGCAGTTCTTGGTCGAACCAAGGTGACCAGTCGAGCTGGTGACAAAAATGCCGAAGTCGTAGTTGATCTGCAGGCAAGCCATCGATCCTTTGCCGATCACACAACGGAACTATCAATGAAAGCACCAATGTCAGTTCAATATCTGGCGTATCTCGTAGTAGGGGTCCTAAGCTAGGCGTCTTGGAGCGATGGTAACTTGGACACAGGAGGTAAAACCCTACATCCTGCTTTTGATTGTATTGATATGGGTGTAGTATAGAGTACATGTATCTACCACGAGATTGTAGTAATGAATATGAGATCGTCTATTGACTAGCCTGGCCTCGGTTTATATATACACCGTAGGCCTAGGGTTTAGAGGAGTCCTTGTCTTGGGTGCCAAGTCTTGTGGAGTCTTCCTTGTATGCGGCATGGGCTGTCCAAACTGGCCCAATAGTGAACCACCATGGGGTCCTCGGCCCGATACACCTGTTCGGCAGATGACTTGTTGAGTACCCCCTAGTCCAGGACACTGTCAGCAGCACTTAGCTCCGCGCTGATGAGAAGACATGAAGACTAGACTAGGTGCCGGACGCGGCTTTTCGTTTGTTTTCCATAGTTGGCTCGCCCTCTTTTAATTGAAGTTTGCTTCTGGTGTTCTTTGCTGATTTGGTTTCGTCGCCTTCTGCCTCTATTTCCGTCTTCAGTTTAGCCTGTACTCTCTCTCGCATTCCTCGCGAGGGGGCTGGACGGGTGCCCTCATGAGCGTTTTTCCTTTTCTGCCTTGCGTCTGCTTTTCGTGAGGCACCCTCATTCGAGCCCATGAGCTGGCGCACCTCTCCTAATCCGTGCCCCTCAGGCACCGCAATACGAAGCGCTGGGTCAAGGCCAGCGGCGCCTGTGACCAAGGCTCGGGTGAATAATAAGCCTCTTAACGAATTTTTTGCAGTTCCTAAGCGCATCCCAGGCCAAGGAGGCCTCGACAGGCACTAGGAAGCAAGCGCCTCGTGAGGAGGAGACTACTCCGAGAAAGTCAAGCTAAGTTATCTCTACATAAAACAACAATGTTGAGGCACAGCATAGGAATGATAAACATAGCATAATACTTGAGAAATAACAGTTTGTTGCACGCCCCTCGGGGGCCCATACTAGCCTTTTTCTTAATACAGGAAGGAAAGGAAGAACGAAATAAAATCGGTCCGTGCCCCTACAGCGGTCCGCGAGGGCGGGCTCCTGGCGCCGTCCCGAGCTTAGCCAGACCCCTCCTCGCGCTTCACGGAGGCGCGACGACAAGACGACCCATTGCCATGTTTGAAGTGGGCGCGGCGGCGTGGCGGCTGGTCGTAACCATTGTCGGAGATGTCGCTGGAGGAAGAGCCGCCATAGCTGGACGAGACGTGGTCGACACCGAGGGCGGGTTCGCCCTCATCCTCATCACGACCATCGCCAAGGCCGAGCACCTCCTTGTCGTCGTTGACCTCGGGGCATCACCCGGCGCGGCGACCATCTTTCCCAAACACCCTCACGTAGAGGGTCGTGTCACCGTCATACTTGAAATGGAGAGTGCACCGCCTGCCCAGGCCGCGCACGCGGGCAAACGTCGGCCCGCTATGGGCCAGGGCTTGTTGCCCGTGATGGAGACCTCAACCGCGACCTAGGAAGCCCTGCTGCAGCAGCCGTCTGCCTGTAGCCAGAGCCTGCCTGGACCTGAGGGCGGCAGCTCATCGGTGAAGAAGCGCGGGAGCTGAAGCCAGTTGCCGGCCGGGTTCTCCGACCAGACGACAAACTTCGGCAGCACCTCCGCAGAGTGGAAGCGTGGCCAGGGAGGCCGCGCGACCACGACACGTCTCCCTTCATCAATAGGATTGCCACGACCGGAGGGACCCCTGCCACACGAAGCGGCACCGCCGCGGCTGCGGGGGGGCGCGGCGAGGGTCGCGGTGTGCTTGCGGGGACGGTCACGTCCATGTTTGGGCACCGTAGAGCCGGGCCCCTAACGAGGGGCCTTCCCCTTCTCCGCGGTGGAGAACCTCTTCGACGGCGCCATTGGTGTCGCTACTTGCGATGGAGCAAAGGGGGAGAAGCGAGCGAAATGGGAAGAGATGGGCGACGGGGGCTCTGCGCCCCTCTCCATTTATAGCAGAAGAAGGCCAACCAGCGCCCCCACGATCACAGGTAATGATGGTTTTCCTTGCATGGAGCAGGGACTCGTCAAGTCGGGCAGTTGCCGAGGCAACATGGGGAAGCAGAGACGCCCACGTCCAATCAATTTCTATGTGTCGACCAAGGCCGCAGGCTATTGGGGCCCACGGTGCTCCGCACCTGCCCTTTGGCTTTGCCTCGAAGCCAAGCCCGAGCGCGCCTTGGGCCCGGGGGCTACTGTCGGTGTTCTAGGAGCGGGGGTCCCCCAGACCTGCCTACCTGTGGCCCACGGCGTGGCTCTGCAAGCGGGCCTGTATGATCCATCTTCACCAACAAGCATTCAAGACCCTCGCGAGGCGGACGACACAAGACCTCCTCGGGAGCGGCATCACTAGGCTGGCTCGCGAGGGGCGGAGAGATCAAGGCAAGGAAAACCTCGCGAGGTTCCAATGACATGATCCATGACGATCGAGACCAGGCGGGCGCCAACGCACAAAGTGTCCTTGTTTCCTCTTTGTTGCTAAGGAGGCAGGCGCGGGCGAGGAGTACCGAGGCGTCAAGCAAAGGTTTCCATATTGGTGCAACGAGACCAAGACCAGCAGGACGGCAAGACGGAGGTCACCATGGAGCCCAAGGCGGCGTCAGCACCAGAGCCTTTGGCAGGCGAAGACTGCTTTTGTCAGGATTACTTGTACTAGCTATCCCCTTGCAAATTGGCCGTTGTTGGCTCCCTTCTCGCTCAATATTTGGGGAGAGGACCAAGGCCTCTATAAATAGGATTAGCCGCCATAGTAGGAGGAGGACGGAGCCTCAGCCATCTCATTTTGGACTAGATCCAACCCATCCTCACACCCACCAAGCACAAGAGCACCTCACCTCAAGAGGCTATTCTTCCCCTTGTACTCTTCATCCTCAGCTCGAGAGGCAATCCACTACGCCACACTGGAGTAGGGTATTACACCACAATGGTGGCCCGAAGCAGTATAAATATTGTGTCTCTTGTGTTGCGAGTTCGTCGACCTTGCCTTTGAGATCTTGGCGGGGTTGAGGGCATGAGTTGGTAGGGGGAAATCTTCGCGCGCACCCCAGTGTTCGAACCTTGAGGGTTTTGCCGGAACCCGAGATTAGACAGTTGCTTCTTCATGGACCCTTCGTGGGTGGAGCCCTCCGTGGACTCGCGCAACTGTTACCCTTCGTGGGTTGAAAGTCTCCATCAACGTGGATGTATGATAGCACCACCTATCGGAACCACGCCAAAAATCTCCGTGTCTACATTGCGTTTGCTCCCTCCAAACTCCTCCCTTTACCTTCATGTGCAATGTTTTACATTTCGCTGCTATACTCTTAGACTTGCATGTGTAGGTTCATTGCTTGACTAGGCTAAGTTGCTAAAATCTGCCAAGACTTAAAACTGGGAAAAGGCTAGATTTTTATTTGGTCAAGTAGTCTAATCACCCCCTCTCTAGACATACTTTCGATCCTATAGTACCGTAGTATGGAGGAAACGGCCTGTTGTTCAACCGTCTACGGTCGAAACGGCATCCTGTTCATCGGGAGGGGTGTGGCGTACCGCAAAACGGAGGAAACAACCTTGTGTTGGAGCGCTGCGGTCGAAACGGGGGTCCTATTGAGTGGAGGGGTGTGGCGTATTGCAAAACAGGACTCCACGGGCTACTGTTCACCAATCATCGACTTCCTTCAGCCTCCACCTGCACTGTTCATCCACCGCGTCTTCCACCTGCCTCCACCAGCTACTGTTCATTCACGGGCTACTGTTCATCCAGTCCTCCATCGGCTATGTTCAACCAGCCCTCCACGGGGTCCTGTTCATCCACCCCAACCAGCCCAGCTGTGGCGGCCTCCTCTCGGGGTCCTGTTCATCCAGCGGCAACGGCCTACTACTACTTCCACGGGGTCTTATTCATCCAACCCCCGCCGGGAATAGTTCATCCAACCCCAACCACATACGTCTCGACTCGTTCAACCAACCCCCACGTTCACTGTTCATCAAGAGGAAGTAGGTTCAATCGGCTTCAGTAAGTAGTAGCAGCAGCAGCGATCGATCGACCGGGTCCAGTTAGCAGCAGTAGCGAAGGAATCACTCGATCAGGTTCAGTTAACAGCCAAGGGATCGATCGCTCAGGTTCAGTAACGCGCGTCGCTAGTGCAATCGCTCGGGTTCAGTAAGTGAACGCCTCGCTCAGGTTCAGTTAGAACCCAGCGCCTCGCACACACATGCGTACATGTATGAGAGAAATGCGCAATCCCTCCATGCAGCGCTCGGCCCCGACCACGCGCACACACCGTAACCGGGAACTCCCCGAAATTTTCCTCGTCCTTGCTTCTACCATGATTTTTTTCTGTCATGCACGGCCCAAATAATGTCATGCAGGTGCGTCTTCGGCCCACCCAGGATGAAAAGCCCATTTTCTGTCATGATTTTTTGTTATAGAAGTACGAGCCCACCACATCTATGATGATCCTAGGTTTTGTCACAATTATCGTTATAGAAGTGTCATAAGCATGACAATTTTTTCGTTCGGGCCAAAATGTCACGGATGTGTCCTTTTTTGTAGTGTGATGGACACACCTAATTGTAAGCTTAACATCTGATTATATCACTAAATTCACTTTGTCGTAGCTTTTGTAATGTCAAGTATCGGTCCCTTGGACCATGAGATCATGCCACTCACAGATATCGAAGAAATACTTGGTGGGCTATCAAACATCACTTCGTAACTGGGTGATCATAAAGTTGCTCTTCAGGTATCTCCAAAGGTATTTGTTGGGTTGCATCGATCGAGACTGGGATCTTGTCACTCCATGTGATGGAGAGATATCTTTGGGACTTGTCTATAACACAACATCACAAGAAGCTTGCAAGCATGTGACTAATAAGTTTAGTCACAGGGATCTTATATTACTAAATGAGTAATGAGACTTGCCGGTAATGAGATTGAACTAGGTATGGCGATACCGACGATCAAATATCGGGCAAGTAACATATCGCTAGATAAAGGGAATTGCACATGGGATTAACTGAATCCTTGACATCATGGTTCAGCTGATAAAGATCTTCGTTGAATATATGGGAGTCGGTATGGGCATCCAAGTCCCGCTATTGATTATTGACCAGAGAGGAGTCTTGGTCATGTCTGCATGTTCTCGAATTCGCAGGGTCACACACTTAAGTTCGGTAGCGCTAGGGTAGTATTGAGATATTCATATGGTGAAGTCCAAAAGTAGTTCGGAATTTTGGATGGGATCTTGGACCTCACAAGGAGCTCTGAAATGGTCTGACGGGAAAGATTTATATATGGGAAGTCATATTTAGGGTTCCGAAAAATGTTCAGGTTTTCTTCGGTATTGTACTCGGAAGGTTTTAGAAGGTTTCGGAATGTGGCCCACCTGCATGCGGGACCCACATGGACGTCGACGCAAAGGACCCACACCCCTAGTCTAGGCTCACCAAGATCCACCCTTGAAAGGAATAGGATCATATCCCGAAGGGATGAGATCAAGATCCATAAAAATGAGGGATACTAGTCGGTGGGGAAGGAAAGGAGGGATTTCCTTCCTCCCCCCTTGGCCAATGACCCTAGGGGCTTGGAGGGAAGTTGTAACATCCCAAAATTCTAAATTTTGGAATGTTATATTAAATAAATAATTATGATTGTTTGTTTGTTGTGTGATTGATTGTGTTGAATTGAGTGGAAATTGAAAATTTTGAAAGTTGCATGAGAGGGAATAAAAGGACTTTCCCCAAACTTTTCATCTTGCATTTTGATCTCCCTGAATTCCAATTCATTTCATAACAAACCCTAAAGTGAAGATAATATGACTTCTTCCATTTAAAGAAATGAAAAGGGGTTTGAAAATGATTTGAATTCCATTTGAAATATTTCAAATTTAGAAACTTTAAGCAACTCAATGAGTTCATGAGGGAAGATAAAATGACTTTTTCAAATTCGAAGAAAGAGAGTTGGAAGCTTCAATGGAATAATTTGGAAGTCGCTTTGAAGTTATTTGAATTTCCAAATTTCAAAACCTCTTGGGAGTTATTTAGTTTTAATTCAAATTATTTTTTTCCTGAAAATAAACAAATGGAAATAAGGGTAAAATGATTCCCTTCAACGGAAAATTTGGACAAAATAAATTTGAAATAGTTTTGCTATTTAAAAAATGATTTTTATTGATTTTAACTGCAAAACTAGTACTGTTTGACTTATATGAATTTTTATGGAATTTATTTGAACTTGAAAATTAGTTCATCCTGTTCTTGGTATTTATATGAACATTTTGGTATATAATATGCCTATGTAAATTTTTATTTATTTTCTTCGGTTGCATTTTTTTCTTTGTGTTTTTTAAAAGAACACGCACACACGTCCGACTGGACCAAAACCAGTTCGGCCCATGGACGCGCGCGCTCAGACCAGCCACGCCAGGCCAGCCCACCGGCCGTTTCGACCCAAGGCCGCCCGCGTGCCTGAGACCCTTCACGCCGGTCGACCGCTCGCACCCGCCCTCGCTCGCTACCCGCCGCCGCCACTGACTAGTGGGCCCCCGCTCCACCTCATCTTCCCCAACCTCATGCGCAAGCTGCGGCATAACCTCGACACCGCATCGCCCGTAACCGCCGGCCACACTGTCGGTATAGGGCTTATCCCACTGCTCCCCGAGCTCCTAGCCACGCCTATATAAAGGCCAGGACCCCCTCTTCCAACCTCGTCGTCCCGCTTCTCCCCACGCCGCTTCTAGCCGCCACCATCTCCGGTTGCATCTCGCCATAGCTTCACCACTCCGCCATCCATTTTGTCGTCTGTGGCACATCCTAGCCCTCCTTTCTCTTGTCGTTCTTCTACAATGTTCGACGCGCACCGTTTTGACACAATTTTGGCCCGTAGGTATCGCCGGAGACGCCACCCCGACGATCCCGAGCCCCGCTAGAGAACCGAAGGCCGCCATCTTCGCCCCGCCTCGTCCAGACACTGCCGATGCACGCCGCCACCACCTTCGCGACGCCCTCGATGCGTCGCACCTCCCCGTCTTCTTCCCCGTTGCCAAGGACCACCGCAGTTGCCGTCTCCTCCATCACCGCCGATGCGCCATGGTCGTCTTCGTCGCTGTTGACCCGCGGTGAGCCTCTGCTACCCTTGTTTGTCCGACCTAAATTGTAGGGCCTAGATTAGATTAGGTTAGTTGTTTTTTTAGTCGAACCGGTACACGATTAACTGTGGTTTTTATTTTTAAAACTAGTAGTCAGTTTTTGTTAGTTAGCCACGCATTATCATTTTTTACTAAATGCCGGTCGTTCGCCGTATAGCCGCCGCAGCGGACGCTGCTCGGCTAGCCACGAGCCGCCACGTGGCCAGCGATTTATTCGCAGTTATTTCTTTTTCTGTCTAGTCCCTTATATCATAGATTGGTCCCTGAACTTAGATTAGCAATACCTTTTTAACCCTAGATCCAAATTAGATGAAACCAGCGGCAAATTCTTCATATTGTTTAGATCTATCTAGTAGCATCTTTTTGTAAACTTTTGTCAGATTCAAATTCAAATTTATTCAGATTCGAATTTGAACTTCAAATGGCCATGTCTTCTAAACCGTAGCTCCGATTAAGTTGATTCTTTTTGCACTTTGTCACCGTAGCCAAACCCTATCACCTGGATATTTGTCACAAGAATTTTCACACACTAGAATCTGCCCATTAATATTTTTACTTGTATGCCTAGTATGCACTATGGTTCACATCACTTTTTGAGCCATGTGCCTATGTTGTTTTGCACTTGCAATATTTTTGTGATAGTTAAGTGTGTTGTCTTTTCATTTGGATTTTATGAGTCTTTTCATGTGGGATGTTATTTGGTTCTCTGAAATGATTGCTTATGTGAAGGCAATGTTTGTATTTATAGATTTTCATTGGAGAGTGGCGAATAGTTTTATTAAGTAAATTTCTAAGAGCGCTATAATCTTCATCAACTATTACCAGGAAAGTTACATTTGGTCATCCCTTCAATTACCTATGTTTTATATTATGCACTTAGTCCTTTTGTGCTAGGATTGCATGGTAGGATCTATTATTGCCAGATGGCTATGCCATTACCAAGTAGTTCATTTGAGGTAGGTCTGATCTATACATCCTTGTCACCATCGTGTAAGTTTATATTTGCCTCGCTAAATGTAGACGTGGTTTGGGAAGTGAACATGGTGAGACATGAGTGACAAAGCAGTAATCAGGACCAAGACTTGTAAATGAACTACCTGGGCAGTATTTGGTTTGAATGGTGGCGAAGTACAGTGGGAGCATGCATGGTTCATCCATGGTGGTGCACCACTAGTGGTCGGCCGCCCAGACTCGAAGGGATCAAATGTATTTTCATACCTAGAAGCTTACGTGTGCAACCACAAGCCATTATGGGCTCTAGCTTAGTTGAGTAGATAGTGTGACCTCTTCCGGGACAGGCTAGCGGATGTAGAATGAGTAGGTGTACCGGCCTATCCGTGGGTTAAGGGGAAATACTTTCGAAAGACTATGTCTCGGTCATCCTGTTCTCAAATGCCAGGCAGTGCAAGAACTTCAAGGGAAGCGATCGAGTCTTGTGGGGAGAAGTGCGAAAACCTCTGCAGAGTGTTAAAACCTAATTGATTAGTCGTGTCCTCGGTTACGGACAACTTGAGCATCTAGTAGTGGAAATATCGGGAGATCTCATCACTCTTAATTTAAATAGTTGGGGTTTAAATGAAACTTGGGAACGGATGGAGTTGGGTTTGCCAACTCATCCTATGCAAATGTGTAGTAGTAGAATAACATCTTTTCTAATAGCGAAAAACTAGCTTTGTGCAAAAACTAGACTTAGAGCTTTCCACAAGCCAAATTGCATATGCAAATAGGTTCATTATTCTTATGACGTGACTTGCCAGTACATTCGATGTACTAACCTACAGGGCTGCAACGTCTTATGTTGCAGGAATTTCTACGACGAGAAAGAGTTACGTTGTAGGGTTATGGCCTACACTCAACTTGACGTTGGCGTTGATGGAACTCCACACCCATTCGATTGTTTCCGCTGAGACTTATGAGGTATATATATATATCAGTTTTATGGTATTTACACATGTGATTACACTTTGATATATACATCGATGTACTGTGTGTGCTAGCACACTGATCTAGGGGTGGCATAGATACACAGAGGCTTGAATGTTTGAGGTCGGGTCACTACAAGATGGTATCAGAGCACATGTTGACTGTAGGACGTGACCCAAGAAACTGGAAATCCCTTAGGAAATGATTTCTCTAAAACTTTGTTTTCAAAAAGATCTTTTCCTCTCTTCTTTTTTGAGCTTTATCTAATATTCCCTTTTAGTTAGACAATACCCTTTTCCCTTTGACCACATTGAAGATCTACTGCTGAGAACACTCTGAGAAGGCCAAGATATCACACAACTGAGGACCACTTCAGAGTAATGGAGACTTCACCATACACTAGAAGAATTGAAACTACAACAGTCGAAGACTCGAAGAATTTGAACACACGGAAGAATTCCAAGATTTATATGACCTTTAGAAACCAAAACCCCACTTGTATACTCAAGTTAGATACGATGATTTGTGAGTTGTCATTGTTTGATGTTTTTCCCGACAACCACAAATAAAACTATTTTCCAAAACTATATTATTTGTATTGTGTGTATCCCTCTACCTCTCTCCCGTATCTCTTACCAAAACCCTTGGACCCAATAGATGATGAATGAAGAAGGACTGGTACTCTCTGGACCGATCACTCAGTTGGAGGCAGAGCTATGGATTCAAAACATGGAGAATCACTTCGGGAGCAATTTGGTCGCAAGGAAGTATGAGGTTCAATATGATACGTCTCCAACGTATCTACTTTTTCTCACGCTTTTCCTCTTGTTTTGGACTCTAATTTGCATGATTTGAATGAAACTAACCCTGGACTGACGCTGTTTTCAGCAGAACTACCATGGTGTTGTTTTTGTGCAGAAATAAAAGTTCTCGGAATGGAATGCAACTTTGCGAGCATTTTTTATGTCAATAATAAGAATTTCTGGAGCCAAGACCCGCTAGAGAGGGGCCCCTGGGTGGGCACAACCCGCCAGGGCGCGCCTCCCTCTCCTGGCGCGCCCAGGTGGGTTGTACCCACCTGGTGGCCCTGCTGACAACCCCCCTGATACTATAAAATCACATATTTCCATAAAAAATCAGGGAGAAAGAATTATCACGATCCACGAGACGGAGCCACCGCCAAGCCCTGTTCTTCCTCGGGAGGGCAGATCTAGAGTCCGTTTGGGGCTCCGGAGAGGGGGGTCTTCGTTCTTCGTCATCACCAACCCTTCTCCATCGCCAATTACATGATGCTCCCCACCGGGAGTGAGTAATTCCTTCGTAGGCTCGCTGGTCGGTGAGGAGTTGGATGAGATTCATCATGTAATCGAGTTAGTTTTGTTAGGGCATGATCCCTAGTATCCACTATGTCCTTAGATTGATGTTGCTATGACTTTGCTATGCTTAATGCTTGTCACTTTGGGCCCAGGTGCCATGATTTAAGATCTGAACTGTTTATGAATTCATCATTATATCCATGTTTTAGATCTGATCTTGCAAGTTATAGTCACCTACTACGGTTATGATCCGGCAACCCCGGAGTGACAACAACTGGGACCACTCCCGGTGATGACCGTAGTTTGAGGAGTTCATGCATTCACTATGTGTTAATGCTTTGTTCCAGTTCTCTATTAAAAGGAGGCCTTAATATCCCTTAGTTTCCAATATGGACCCCGCTACCATGGGAGGGTAGGACAAAAGATGTCATGCAAGTTCTTTAATAAAGCACGTATGACTATTTACGGAATACATGCCTACATTATATCAATGAACTGGAGCTAGTGCCGTATCGCCCTAGGTTATAATTTTCTCATGATGAATATCATCATACGAACTTTTCATTATTGTTTCTCCTAAGTTATTACTGCCATCATCACTGTTACACTTGCTACAAAATTACTGCTATCACTGTTACTGTTACTGTTGGTGCTATCACTACTATCAAACTGCTTTGCTACTGATCACTTTGCTGCAGATAATTAATCTCCAGGTGTGGTTGAATTGACAACTCAGTTGCTAATACCTTCAAATATTCTTTGGCTCCCCTTGTGTCGAATCTATAAATTTGGGTTGAATATTTACCCTAAAAACTGTTGCGATCCCCTATATTTGTGGGTTATCACAATATGCTCTTCAGTACTTTACAAAAAGTGCTACAACCTGGTGGAAAATGCATCAAGAAATACAAGGATGTAATGGAGCAAAAACTTGGGAGGAATTGAAGAAGACCCTGTTGGGATCCTGTCTTATCTGGAAGCATGCTGGTAACCCGATGAAGAAACCTTATGCCTGCAAGATATGGGAGAAATAGGACACACTCACGAAGAGCACAAGGATGGATGCCATCATTGTGAAGGAAATCACCAAGCTGAAGAATGCCCAACTAGGTAGGTTACTTGTTTCTTGTGTGAAGGAACTACGCACTACCCCACCCAGTGTCATATTTACCCCAAGGTACAAGAAATTACCAAGCAGCAGAAGGAAGCAATGAAAGAAGCCCTTAGGGAAAGTTTAAAAGAACTTGTGATGAAGGAAGATGTTGACGACCCTAATGGAGAAGGCCTAAATAGATTTTACTCCCATGCCTGCTATTCATGTGGAGAAGAAGGACATTTTTCACTGTATTACATGAAGCAAAGCCAAGAGTATTTGGGAGACTTCCTGACAGAAGAAGTGGAGTTTGATCCACAAGAGATAGAAGAATTGATTGGAACAAATAAGTCAGGGAAGAGAAAGAGCATGAATCCCGTTAACAACCCATTTTCTGCAAAGAAGGACCGGAGTCATATCACATGTTTCAAGTGCAAGCATAGTGGTCATTACGCTAGAAAAGGCCCAAAAAGGAAGCCAATAACCCCAAGGAGCCAAGATAACCACCAGGAAGCCCCTGGATTTGTCTGGCGTCATTTGTTTGCGCTGCAAAGGAGTAGGACATTTTGCCAGAGAATGTTCAGACCCGAGGAAAGCTTGGGTTGAGTAGTTGAGATCTTGATATTTGGGGATAAAGAATGTAATAAATGTGGAACACACTTTTATTTTCATTGGGGATGTTGAGTTGAGTTATGAAATGGAAATTGTAATAGCTCATGAAGCAATAAAAGTTGATGTGGTTGGAATCTCATGTGAGATGTTATGAGTTGCTGTTGATTATGAGTGCCTCTCTCGTTATCTCGCCTAGACTTAAGCCTTGGACCTATGACCCCAAATCTTTCCCTGGAAAAACAACCGAGTACCCCTTATATCTTATACCTGTAGATGACAACCCTTTACGAGTCTTCTCAAGGGCTCGGAAACGATCATGACCCTGACTAGTGATCAGGATTACCCAAAAATCCTAAAGGACATGACAAAGCATATTCATCTTGAAGGAGATGCAGTCTACAAGGGTTATCCTTTCATGGAGAATGGAGTTGAACTTTGGTACATGGAGGTACACCTCCACCATGTGAAGGGAGTTTGACCTAAGACTATGGACAACACTTTTTCATTTCTTGAGTACCACGAGCAACATTCTTTGACTCTGTTCGTGAAGCTACTATGGAAGCCATACGTCAGATTGGAGAAATACTTGAAGCAAGAATCTGTCACACTCAGGAATACCTGAGAGAGGTGCATGCAGAGATGATGGAGATGAAGCTGATGGACACCATGATGAAGCAAAACATCGATGATTTGAAGGATCACATCGCACAATTCTAGTGGGACTGAAGCATCTTCAAGAAGGACAAATGAATAGAGATGGAAGTAATGCTTGACCACACCAAACTATGTGGATAGCAGCTTTTGTTATATAGCACCTTTGAAATTTGATTTTCGAGTAGTGGTTAAGAATGTAATAAAGGATTTGATATGAAGAGAATATGAATTATGGATGAACCAGTACATTTTAATTCAATGGTAATACCCTGTGTGAACACTAGACCGATGGAAAGGAAAATGTATTCCACAGAGTGGAGTTTAGACAAAATAAGTTGGAGTTTTGTATTAGTTATGATGGTTACCCCAAGAGTAGGAAGGAATGAAGTGCTATTGGATTTAAAGGATATGTAATGTTGGACTATGGAACAACAGTAACTCCAAGGATGAGTTAAAGATATACAAGTGTTGAAGTGGGCCATAACCCACAGGACCCAGGATTTGATAAGGAAACAAGCACAATTTTGTTAAAGAAAAGAATTCTAGAAGAAGCAGTGATTTCATTAGCAGACGTTTCATAGGAGGTTACGTAAACCCGGGAGTTGTGAAGAAACGACAGATGTTTTGTTTGGTTGCAGAACCAAAAGTTTTGCAATGCTTGTGAGGATGCCCAAGTGTTAGAATACGTGATTCACTATCTGCATATGTTGTAATGATTCAAGTACGGGATGGATTGGCCCCCATATCGGAGACTTCTATCATGAACTATCATATGTTGATGGAAAATCAAAGAGCCTTCAAACCCTAGAAGAGTGTCGACACGACAAGACAAAACCCTAGAATGTAGGACAATGGAAACCATGTACAGGCACTGTTGCCAATCATAGGTTATACGGTGAGATTCAACTCAGACCTTCCTCCAGGAGAAACCAAAGATTATTGACCACCATGAAGTTTTCGATAGTTGTTTAGCATTAGTGCCAGACCTGTCAAGTCTCAGAAGGATCTTATTTTGATGCAAGGACTCCAGATTTTGAGGAAAAGGCCATGCCCTTACTGGAAGGGCACAAGTGAAGGAGTTATCTCACAGAATAGGGGAAGACCGACACCGTCAACGCAAAGGATGGAGTACATGAGTTTTGTTGGAGCCGTAATCATGCTTATAAGGGTGGTAGCATCCCGTACCTTCTGTTGATGAATGGATTTTCAAGAAGACCCACCCCCCAAACCTAACCTTCTTTCTAACCTCTCTGAATCTCGAGGACGAGATTCATTTTAAGGGTGGTAATTTGTAACATCCCAAAATTCTAAATTTTGGAATGTTATATTAAATAAATAATTATGATTGTTTGTTTTCTGTGTGATTGATTGTGTGGAATTCAGTGAAAATTGAAAGTTTTGAAAGTTTCATGAGGGGGAATAAAAGGAATTTCCCCAAACTTTTCATCTTGCATTTTGATCTCGCTGAATACCAATTCATTTCATCACAAAACCCTAGAGTGAAGATAATATGACTTCTTCCATTTAAAGAAATGAAAAGGGGTTTGAAAATGATTTGAATTCCATTTGAAATATTTCAAATTTAGAAACTTTAAGCAACTCAATGAGTTCATGAGGGAAGAGAAAATGACTTCTTCAAATTCGAAGAAAGAGAGTTGGAAGCTTCAATGGAATAATTTGGAAGTCACTTTGAAGTTATTTGAATTTCCAAATTTCAAATCCTCTTGGGAGTTATTTAGTTTTAATTCAAATTATTTTTCTCCTCAAAATAAATAAATGGAAATAAGGGTAAAAAGATTCCCTTCAATTGAAAATTAGGAGAAAATAAATTTGAAATAGTTTTGCTATTTAAAAAATGATTTTTATTGATTTTAAATGCAAAATTAGCACTATTTGACTTTTATGAATTTTTATGGAATTTATTTGAACTTGAAAATTAGTTCATCTTATTCTTGGTATTTTTATGAACATTTTGGTATATAATATGCCTATGTAAATTTTTATTTATTTTCTTCTGTTGTATTTTTTCTTTATTTTTTTTAAACACGCACACACACCCGACTCGACCAAAACCAATTCGGCCCAGGGACGCGCGCGCTCACACCAACCGGGCCAGGCCAGCCGGCCCACCGGCCATTTTGGCCCAAGGCCGCGCCCGCGCCCGAGACCCTTCGCGCCGGTCGACCGCTCGCACCCTCCCTCGCTCGCTACCCGCTACCGCCACTGACTGGTGGGCCCCCGCTCCACCTCCCCCAACCTCATGTGCGAGCTGCGGGATAACCTCGATGCCGCACCGGCCGCAACCGCCGGCCACACCCTCGAGATAGGGCTTATCCCACTGCTCCCTGACCTCCTAGCCACGCCTATATAAAGGCCAGGACCCCTTCTTCCAACCTCGACATCCCGCTTCTCCCCATGCTGCTTCTAGCCGCCGCCATCGCCGGTTGAATCTCGCCGGAGCTGCGCCACTCCGCCATCCATTTTGTCGTTTGTGGCACATCCTAGCCCTCCTTTCTTTTGTCGTTCTTCTTCAATGTCCGAGGCGCACCGTTTTGACACAGTTTTGGCCCATAGGTATCGCCGGAGACGCCGCCCCGCCGATCTGGAGCCCCGCCGAAGCACCGAAGGCCACCATCTTCGCCCCGCCTCGTCCAGACATTGCCGACGCATGCCGCCACCACCTTTGCAGTGCCCTCGATGCGCCGCTCCTCCCCGTCGCCGAGGACCACTGCAGCCGCTGTCCCCTCTGTCACTGCCGCCGCGCCGCCGTCATCTTCGTTGCCATTGACCTGCGGTGTGCCGCTGCTGTCCTCATTCGTCCGATCTAAATTCTAGGGCCTATATTAGATTAGGTTAGTTGTTTTTTAGTCAAACCGGTACGCGGTTAACCGCAATTTTTATTTTAAAAATTGCGGGTCGGTTTTTGTTAGTTAGCCGCGCATTAGCATTTTTTACTAAATGCCGGTCGTTCGCCGTATAGCCTCCGCAGCGGACGTTGCTCGGCCAGCCAGGAAGCGCCACGTGGCCAGGGACTTGTTTGTAGTTATTTCTTTTTCTAGATAGTCCCTTTTATCATAGATTGGTCCCTGAACTTAGATTGGCAATAGCTTTTTAACCATAGATCCAAATTAGATGAAACCAGCGGCAAATTCGTCGTATTGTCTAGATCTATCCAGTAGCATCGTTTTCTGAAACTTTTGTCAGATTCAAATTCAAATTTATTCAGATTCGAATTCGAACTTCAAATGGACATATCTCCTAAACCGTAGCTCCAATTAAGTTGATTATTTTTGCACTTTGTCACCGTAGCCAAACTATTGGGGATATTACTACTGGAGGTAAACCAGCCTTATGTAGCCGGGTTGACTCCTTGAAGATTAGAAGCCCATGAAGAGGTAAAGATGCTAGCGCTTTACGGAGGGCCCAAAGGCGAGTTACAGTATGTAAATGTAAACCGGCCTAGTCATGTAACTTGTATAGTAAGATAGAAAGATAGAGGCCGAACCGGATACGTTTATAAACCGGCTTCGGGACTCTGTAGCCCGGCGGGCGTCAACCTATGTATATAAAGGGACGACCTGGCCACGGTTTAGGGACAGACAACAACAACTCGAAAGCCAGACAAAGCGGATTCGCTCCCTGGCCTTTGAAACCCTAGCAATACCAATCACAACTAGACATAGGCTTTTACCTTCATCAAAGGGGCCGAACTAGTATAAACTCTCGTGTCCCCTTGTCCGGTTTAACCCCTTTAAGCTAACCCGTTGCGATGGCTCCACAACTAAGTCCTTTCACGAGGACATCTGTCGTGACAAACCCACGACAGTTGGCGCCCACCGTGGGGCTATCGCACGATGGTTTCGAGTTCTTGAAGGGCAGCTTCGATGGACTTAAGGGATACGCTGTGGGCCGGATGACAAAGAGTCGCCACGGCAAGCTCTACATCGACAACGCAGGATGGGGTCCCGAGGCCGATTCAATCGAATACGGGTACCGGGTCCCCTTTGGTGGGATTCACGTCTTCATCGGCAAGATCGGTGAACCGGCCCCCGAGCTGGACATCCGCACCGACATCATCGAAATGGCTCGGCGTGCAAGTCCTTCGCCGGTTCAGCCCGAGGCAAGGCATGTTTTGGTAGGTGTCGTCCATGGATCAGGGTACAAGGACGGACCGGTGTCCGAAGGAGAAACCATAGTCTGCTCTGATGACGAGTCTTCTGGAGAAACCGAATCGCTTTACTAGTTGCAGGACAGCCGGATTGAGGGAGGATCCGAGGGTAACAGTATTCTGGATTCCCCCGGTCTGCCAAACTGGGCCGCCATCTTCATGGCCGGCACACAATCGGCGCCTCATTCATCTACCACCGCAGCAATGCTCTCCGGTTCAACAACGGCCACACCAGCAGGGGCAGGAAGCTCGGCGCCACCTCCAGCCCAAGTCTTATCTGATTTGTTTGACGCTCTGGCAACATTGATGACCGCGGAGGTAGACACAGCAGCCAGGGATCAGCATGATGCGGAGATCGCAAAGGTGAAAGATCAGATAGCCCAGGCCAAGGCGGACCTGGCAGCAGAGAACGCCAGGATGGCTACGGAGAGGGCCGAGTTGGAAGCACATGCTTACTAGATTAGACTGGATCAGAATGCTTCAGAGGAAGTCATGAGAAGAAGGTACCGTTCACGTCTCCCGTCGGTTTATGAGCCGTAGAATCTTTTCAACACGCCAGGCGCAGGAGCTGGTAACCAACCCACACTAAACCAGGCGGGGCGCCAGGAGCAGGAGCGTCGGTTCAGCCGCGCATGACGGACCTGCCTCGCCGGAACAACATTGTACCATCAACGCCGCTCGGGCATTATTCCAACTCGTTGGAGAACATTGTGGCCGCTGCATCACGCCTGGCGGCCCTCCCAACCGACGGCGAGTCACCAGTGGCAGTGGAAGCACGTCGGACCAAGGATCTCCTTTAGACAGCGCTAAACCAATAGCAAGCATATTCACACAGCCGTGAGAGGATTCACTCCACTCCCCGCCCAAGCCGGAGTTATAGCAGACACGTGGAAGACGAACCGGCCGTGTCCAGTAGTGCACGCCGCCGAAATTCGCCACGAGGGAACAACCCGACTGGGGGAGGTGCTAATGCACAAGATGTTGTGGATCATGGCCGCGCACGTCGAGAGGCCGAGTTGACAGTTCGACACGAGGCACGACAGCATACTCCGGTTCACCCCACTGCCTCCGTAGAGCCAGGGGCGATGTTCAGTTCCTTAGGGGTACCGTGTTTATCTCCTGCTTTGCGTAATGTGCAACTACCCAAGGATTTCAAGGGACCTCGTAAGGTACCGAATTATATCGCCGATTTGCAGCCAGAGGCGTGGGTGGAGAGCTATGAAATGGCAATGGAGATGTTAGATGTGTACGAGGCGGTGTGTGCTAAATATTTCACCATGATGTTGGAAGGAACCGCTCGCACTTGGTTGAAGAGCTTGCCGACCAACTCTATTGGATCATGGGCCGAATTGAAGCACTGGTTTATCCAGAACTTCAAGGATACGTGTAAGCAGCCAATGTCAATTGTAGATCTGGCCGCTTGTGTCCAAGAGGAAGGGGAGTCCACGACCCATTAGGTCAAACAGGTCTCGGCAATTTTGCATTCGTCGGATCGTATCAACGCAGACACCGCAGTGTTAACGTTAGAGGGTAATTGCGGTTTCAAACCGTTGAAACAGAAGTTGGGAAGGCTCAAACGTCACTGCAACAACATGTCAACACTCATGGCTGCTTTGGTTAAATACGCCGATTCAGATAATACCAAGGATCCGGATTCAGAGGAGGACAAACCGGAGAAGGGTAAGAAGAGCGGCAATACCAAAGGCCAACAACACAATCCGGAAGGCCATGGAAACACTGGTAAGCGCAAGGCCGACAGTGGTTCGGACTTTGTCGCAAATACCAATGCACAGGAGAATGGCCAGTGCCGTAAAGGCAAGCAGCCCCAGAGGGGTGGAGGTCCAGGCAACAATTTGGAGCATTTGTTAAATCAGCCCTGTCCAAAGCATGGATCAAAGGAGAAACCGACATCACATCTCTGGAAAGATTGTTATATCATGCGAGATTTCAAGAATTCCAATATGTTCCAATATGACAACGGCCCGCCCGGCGGTTCAGGAGGAGGTTTCCACGGGCCGGGTTACAGAGGCGGTGGTTCCGGTTCAGGGTTTCCAAGCAATCAAACCGGACACGTTAATCAAGGACACCAAGGAAACCAGGGAGGTTACAACCATCAGGGGAATCAGCAGCAGCAGCAGTCGGGTTATCAGAGCAATCCCAAACAGCTGAACAACGGGCAATATCATGTCTTCACTACTAGTTTGTGAAAACGTGATCAGAAGCTTCACAAAAGGGTAGTCAACTCTGTTGAGCCGGCAGTACCTTAGTATTTACGCTGGTCGGAGCAACCTATTTTGTGGAGTAGAGAGGATCACCCGCCCCGGGTTGATAACCCAGGTCATTTGGCCTTGGTGGTAGCCCCTCAAGTTGGGGGATACAAGTTCACTAAAGTGCTCATGGATGGGGGAAGTAGTATCAATATTTTGTATTATGATACATTCCGCCGTATGGGGTTGACAGATAAGGATCTTAAACCATCGAATACGGTATTTCATGGTGTGGTGCCTGGTAAGTCTGCATATCCTGTTGGTAAGATAACTTTGGAGGTAGCTTTTGGAGATGACTATGATTCAAGGTCAGAAATAGTGACATTTGAGGTGGTGAAGATCAAAAGTCCATACCATGCTCTGTTTGGGCGGCCGGTTTATGCTAAGTTTATGGCAAGGCCATGTTATGTTTACCTGCAGCTTAAAATGCCAGGTCATAAGGGGACTATCACAGTACATGGAAGTAGAAAGATTGATTTGGAGTGTGAAGAAGGCGATGCGGCTTATGCTGAGTCGGTTTGTGCCACGGAGGAGTTAACATTCTATAAGGAGCAAGTTGATCCGGCAGACATGACCTCCTTAAAAAACCCAACCACGGAACATGATCCAGCATTGAAGTTCAAATCAGCTACAGACACTAAGATGGTTGAGTTTGTCCCTGGCAATTCATCCAAACAGTTCAGCATCAGCGCTAACCTGGATCCCAAATAGGAAAGTGTGCTCATCGAGTTCATCCGTGAGAATCGGGACATCTTTGCATGGAAACCTTCTGACATGCCAGGTGTACCTAGAGAACTCGCTGAGCACACACTCAACATTGATCCAAAATTCAAACCGGTCTGACAGTTCCTCCGCCGCTTCAACGACGAAAGGCACAAGGCTATAGGTGAAGAGGTCGCCCGTTTGTTGGCTGCTGGGTTTATTGTTGAAGTTTTTCATCCAGAGTGGTTAGCCAATCCGGTGCTGGTTCTTAAGAAAAATGGCACTTGGCGCATGTGTGTGGACTACACAGATTTAAACAATGCTTGCCTGCAGACCCCTTTGCTCTCCCTCGCATTGATCAGATAATTGATGCTACGACGGGTTGTGACCGTTTGTGTTTTTTGAATGCTTACTCTGGTTATCATTAGATCAAAATGGCAGTTAAGGACTAGGAGAAGACATCCTTTATAACTCCCTTTGGAGCCTTCTGTTATGTTTCCATGCCCTTTGGACTCAAGAGTGCCCATGCAACTTACTAGCGATGTGTTCAGAATTGCCTTCATAAGCAAATTGGGCGCAATGTCCATGCGTATGTAGATGATATTGTGGTCAAATCCAGAAAGGAGGAGACGTTGATAAATGATCTATGGGAAACTTTTGACAATCTCCGGGTCTACAAGATAATGCTCAATCCGGAGAAGTGTGTTTTCGGTGTCCCGACAGGCAAGCTCTTAGGCTTTCTGGTTTCAAATAGAGGCATTGAGGCTAATCCGGAAAAGATTGTAGTGATTACGTCCTTGGCTAAACCGGCGTGTATTAACGATGTGCAACGTCTAGCCGGCCGGATTACAGCCTTGAGCCGGTTTATCAACCGCCTTGGAGAGAAGGCCATTCCCTTATATCAGATGCTCAAGAAAACGGATAACTTTGTCTGGAGTGAAGCAGCTGATAAGGCGTTTGAAGATCTGAAGAAACAGCTCATGGAACCGCCCGTACTGGCAGCACCGATCGATAAAGAGCCCTTATTATTATATGTGGCTGGTAATGCCCGGGCTGTCAGCGTAGCCATTATGGTAGAGTGCAAAGAGCCTGGCAAAGAGTATCCGGTTCAACGGCCGGTTTATTATATCAGTGAGGTGCTCATCGAGTCAAAGCAGAGGTATCCGCATTGGCAAAAACTGGTGTATGGGGTGTTTATGGCAAGCTGGAAGCTCAAACACTATTTTCAGGGCCATCCTATCACAGTAGTCAGTTCAGCTCCTCTGGGTGACATCATTCAAAACAGAGAGGCAACTGGCCAGATTGCCAAGTGGGCCATTGAGCTTGGACCCCACGGGCTCAGATATATACCCCGCACGGCGATCAAATCCCAGGCACTCGTAGATTTCATCAACGATTGGACGGAGTTACAGGCACCTGAGGAGAAACCAGATAATACATATTGTACTATTCATTTTGATGGGTCCAGACAGCTAGAGGGTTCGGGGGCTGGAGTCGTATTAACTTCCCCACGAGGTGATA
Organism: Triticum dicoccoides; assembly: GCF_002162155.2. Lineage (NCBI taxonomy): Eukaryota > Viridiplantae > Streptophyta > Magnoliopsida > Poales > Poaceae > Triticum > Triticum dicoccoides. Next base: position 652,039,981 of record NC_041382.1, read on the forward strand.
AGTTTTGTTATGTCCTCCGTTTAATGTTCCCTTGTACTAACAATGTAGCTGAATATGAGGCTTTACTCCACGGTCTTCGGATGGCTAAAGAGATGAATTTGAGCTGGGTTAAGTGCTTCGGCGATTCAGATCTAGTGGCTCAGAAAGTGTCTGACACTTGGGATTCTAAAGACCCACTCATGGCTGCATATCGGCGAGAGGTGGACACAGTGGCTGGTCACTTTAAAGGTTATCAGGTGGACCATATAGACCGGCGGAAGAATGAAGCGGCAGACGCTTTAAGTCGTCTTGGTTCCCAACGTAAACCGGTTCCGCCCAATGTCTTTCTTGATGTGTTGCACAATCCGTCAGTCAAAATACCAACCGAAGAAGATTTGGCTGTTTCCTGATCCGGAGGCTCAATTGGTGGCAGCTTTGCATGCCATACCGGATTGGACAATCCCATATCTGGATTACATGAACCAGGGCGAGTTACCAGCTGAGGAAACGTTGGCTCGACAGATAATCCAGCGTTCCAGGTCCATGACCATACTCAACGGGGAGTTACATCGATACAGTGTTTCAGGAGCGATTCAATGATGTGTTTCTCCTTAAGAAGGTTGTGAGATTTTGCGAGAAATTCATGAAGGGGATTGCGGTCATCACGCCGGTTCAAAGTCGTTGGTTGCTAAAGCTTTTCGCCACGGTTTTTACTGGTTGACGGCGCATGCTGATGCGGAGGATTTAGTCAAAAGATGTGATGGATGTCAAAAGTTTGCCCGCCGTACGCACGTTCCGGCTCAAGAGTTGCGGATGATTCCAATTACGTGGCCGTTTGCCACTTGGGGGTTGGATATGGTTGGACCCTTCAAGCGCTCCAAGGACAAGAAGACCCATCTGTTAGTAGCAGTTGATAAATTCTCTAAATGGGTAGAGGCAGAGCCAATCAGCAAGTGTGATGCAGCCACAGCGGTTCAATTCATTAAAAAGGTGATATTCCGGTTTGGCTTTCCACATAGCATTATAACAGATAATGGCACTAACTTGTCAAAAGGAGAGATGGAAGAATTCTGTCAACGTGAGCATATCTGGCTTGATCTAGCATCAGTGGCTCACCCCCAATCTAATGGTCAAGCGGAAAGGGCAAATCAAGAAATTCTCCGGGGTATCAAACCAAGGCTTATGGTTCCCTTAAAGCAGACGCCGGGTTGTTGGGTCGAGGAGCTACCTTCTGTGTTATGGAACATCAACACCACACCCAATAGGTCTACGGGTTACACGCCTTTCTTCATGGTTTATGGAGCAGAGGCGGTTCTTGCTAGTGACATCCGTCGCGATTCGCCCCGTGTGGCAGCTTATGTTGAAGCTGATAATGAGAAGGCACGTCAGGATTCTCTGGACCTGTTGGATGAAGAGCAGGATCTTGCAGCAGCGCGTTCGGCGATTTATCAACAAGATCTTCGACGTTATCACAGCCACCGGGTTAAAACTAGAACCTTTCAAGAAGGTGATTTGGTGCTCCGGCTCATCCAGGATCAGACTGATATGCATAAGTTATCCCCCCCCTTGGGAAGGACCCTTTGTGGTCAGCAAAAATCTGCACAACGGATCCTACTACCTCATTGATGTTCGAGAGCATGAAGACTCACGTCAATCGGAGGAGGAGACAAAGCGGCCATGGAACATAGCTCTCCTTCGGCCTTACTATACTTAAAGCCATAGGATTTTTCACCTGTACATATATATGATAGTGTATATACCATATAATAAACCGGAGCCTCCATTATAAGCGGGGTATCTGTTCTTTCTTCTATCATATGTGTGCTTTTACAAGTTAACGGTCAAAGCGGAGTCTTTGTTAAACCGGATTTAGCAACTGCATAAAGATAAAGAAAATCACTAGGGGGCTTGGTCATATTTGAACCATAGCTACACCTCTTGATAGGCTTTTAAGCTACACAAGGACAAATTTGTGGAGCCAAAGAGAGTATTGTGCACTGTACAAATTCAAACATAGGCACACGCTGAGCATCGCTCACAAAGTTACTTGGGGGCTCTTTTTTGCAAAGCAACAAAGAGTTTGAAAGGACCCTCGTAATTGGCTATCAAGCCACGGCTTGGAAGCCTGTTGTATTCACCTAAAACCCCGGGTTAACCTGCCTTCATCAAGTAAGCCACTCCTATCCAGGTAATCCTAGCATGACCCATTGAATGTTTGACAAGTCAATCTTTTACAGACCCTGAACTTGTCATAGTTAAAACGGTGATTGGTTAATTGGAGGCCCATCTTAAAAGGCTTTGTTAAATGGTTTAACTCAGAGGCCTAGCAGCCCATGAAAAGCCTCGATTTGGAGCCTGGCAGCTCGTAAAAAGCCTCACATATTTTCCTATTTGCATTTTGTTTGTTGACAATCATAAGTATTTTTTGATAAACCGGCATCCTTGATCCGGCTTGCTTTCCAACCACCAGTTGTTGGCTCATGATCAGTTATAAACCGGTGGTCACTGACTCGGTATGGTTTGACTAAATCACCAGTGTTATGAAGAAAATCCAGTATGTATACCGGTCCGGTTTAATAGATAGACTGGCATTATGAAGATGAGATTATCAAACGTATCGGGTTGGTATTAAACACCTTTGCTGTATACACGTTTGCTCACTCAATGAGGTATCTTCTATACATTATTTTTTGTACAAACACTTGATTATTCAGCTCAAGTACTATATGCTTCTTGGATATTATGACATGTTTAGCGGTAAACCGCTAGACACTTTTAAGTTTTTGTACCCAGGAAGGCAAGTCATCATAGACTATGCATAATATATCCTGAAGGGCGGCACAGATTGTCACAAAGGGATATGAAGCATGCTCAATGGCATGGCAGATAAACAAAGTTTCAGCTATCCTATTACATGAAGCTTTAAAGCGGCTCAACAGTGCCATTGTTTTTCACAGTAGCCATATAAACCGGCGACCGGATCAGGACTCTTCATCACAACAGTTTGACGGTTGAAGATCAGTTGGTGTACGCACTTCTTCATCCCTCCCCAGCCGCTGGAAATCAACCGTTGACCAATCGAATCCGGTTAAAGCTCGGAATACTACTTCTTCATGGATTAGATCAGAAGGGTTACTATCAGGGGCATAAGTGTGCTTACGAATCGGAGGCACAAGTTCTTCGACTTCATGGATCTCGGTCGGCCGTCTTTTCCCTTCTGCATCATAAAACGGTTGAAAATGGGACAAATTGGTGTCTTCAGCTAATTTGCTGGTCGCTGGCCGCATCTGTTTGGTCAACCTCCGAAGATCATCATTGTCAAAGTTTGAACCGTCTTCTTTAATGCCTGGATACCCTTTAATGATACCCTCCGCTTCAAGATCTGGAATCCAGGCCTTGGCTCGAATAAGGGAAGTTAATGCCCCGGCTCTTGCAGCGGCTCTTTTCAACTCGGCAATACGCGCCGATAACATGCCCAACTTCTGAAGGGTTTCCTTAATCAATGTTGGTGCTGGTTTGTTATAAGCTGATGTACTAATGGCTCGCTGAGATCCAGAGTATAGCTGCTCAACCAATGTGTATGCCGCTTTGAGCTTCATCCGCATATCTGCACCAAGATGAGTGATCCGAGTTCCTGCCAAAGATTTTTTCCACATCGTGGTCAGTTTTAAGATTCATTGACTGATGCAACATACATAAGCAGATACTTACCAAAGATAGCAGAGGTCATAGTGTTGATTTGGCGCTTCAAACCGGCTAGTTCTTCAGCCACCGGTTTCAGGGCTTCCTCGGCATCTACGGCTCTTTTGGTCAAACCGGCTTTTCGGTCTCCCATGCAGCATGATCTTGATTGAAGGATTCTTTCAATTTTTCCATTCCGACCAGGGCCTGGGTCAGCTCCTCTTTGGCTTTTGCAGCTTCGGCTTGTTGCGACTTCGCATTTTTCTTGCAAGTGAGAGTTTTTGGCATCTTTGCTTCTCAGTTCAGCTTGCAACATTGAAGGTATCTTCAACAAAACAACATATATATGCACTAAGTATAAAGCATATAACAAGTTATCCACTTCATACTTGGGGGCTAATGCTTATTTGCTCTCAAATATTACCTTCTATGCAAGTCTCCAAGTCAATGCAGGCATTATCCTTGACACTTGGGGGCTAATGTACGTTTGTTCTAAACTGGCGGTGTGGATTAAAAACCGGATTAACTTGCCAAGTTAAACCGGCCTTTGGGGCAATGCTACAGAATGTTATCTCATTTTTCAAATGTGAGTTTTATCTATGATTGAAGACACGCCTTGGCAAGGATTAATGGTGGGATGCTTAAAGTGTTACAAAGACCCAGTTTATGATTGACAATCATAAAACGACTCTTGGGGGCTACTTGGAATAGTATTTCAACTATAAATCAATGTGCAAGGGAGAAGAATTTACCTCATATCATTCTTTCATCAAATTCACCAAACCGGCTTCATAATCCCGGTTTGAGTGCAGACGGTTCAAGAAGCCGGAATGAAGCTCATCAGCGTTAAGATGAGCATAGTTTGATAAATCGTTGCTCCATTTACCTTTATCTCTGGCAATTTGCTCTTCTTTGGCACTATGCTGAGCCAAAATGACGGGATGACCAAGAGAACTGTGGCCTGCTCTAGTAATAATAACGTCATCGCCTTGGCCTTCAGGATTTTGGGCGAATGATGATGGAATTTCAGTGTCTTTCATTGGATTAGCCCGGTTTGGTTCTGCCGGTTCAGCATCAGGGGCGGCAGGCTCAACATCTGTGGGTTCGTCAGTACGTTGGCCGTCAAGGGGCGGATCATCAAACGTTGTTTCAGGATGGAGGCCTTCCGGTTCACCTGTTTGCTCTGGTTCAACTCTTCGTTCTTCTTCTTCAGCAACAGGGTCTTCTGGCGGATTTGTGACCCGAGCTTTCTTGCTGGGTCTGTCTTTGGCCCTGCAAATAGAATAAAAAGGGTTAACATCCTGTTCAAAAGATGTAGGGCGCGTTGAAAGGAAAGGTTTTTCGTAACTCACCCAGCCACAGTTTTCAAAGGGGGGAGTTGAGTTGTTGTCGATTCACCAGAAGAGGAAGGAGGTGTCACCTGATAATTTGAATCGGACGGATTAAGAGGCTGTCTGAAATAACCTACCTTGGGGTAAGAATGGTCAGAAGTAGGAGAGACCTCAGACGGATGCTTCCGAACCGGAGTATCAGGTAAACCGGTAGAGGTGACCTGTTGGCCACTATGCCGAGTTGTCCGGCGAGCCTCATGTTGTTGAGTCTTCAAAATAAATGTTGGATCCAAGTGAGCAAGAGGATGAGAAAAGCTTGCTTTTCAGATTGTTTGGCGAGGTTTTTGTGTTGGCATAGAGTCTGAACCGGAGGAAAGGGTAATTACCTCTACGTCCTCAGCCTGACTAGCTTCGGCCTCCTCCTGAGGAAGATCATTGTTAACAAGATGCATAAAAAGAGAGCCAAGTGAGTCAAGTTCTACCTCAGCTTCTGGGTCATCAGTATCATCATCAAGCTCCATATTAATCCGGTCAGCCATTTTCTGCTTTGACGTCTGTTTTACGGCTTTGGTCTTCGGGCGGGTTGGCTTGGCCGCTTTGTTTCCAGTTGGCTTTGCCGCTTTCTCTATGGATTTCCATTTCCAGAAGGGGTCATCACCCTATACATATAAATAAGAAGGGTTACAGCTTGTATAAGTCAAAGATATTAGAGATGGAGAAGAAGTGTAATGCTTACAGCAGGCGGTTTTTTCTTGGTGTAGAAGGGACTCAAGCCGGTTTGACTACAGACCAGTTCCGATTCATTCAGAATCTTCTTTACACCTTCAGTAACTTCTTCCTCAGATAATTGGATGTTGCAGTGGCATTGAGGATTGTCAACCTCACCGGTATATTCACACATTAAACCGGGACGCCGGCTTAGCAGCAAGATACTCCAGGATATCCAACAGCGTACAAAATCCACACCTGTTAAACCGTTTGCCATAAAGGCCCAGAGTTTGGCGATTTGAGGAGCATATTTTGCCCTTTCTAAGGAGCTCAGGCGTTGTGGCATTGGGTGAGTATTGGATAATCTATGATCTCGGAAGCCGGGGAGGGGATTCTCATCTTCAGGCGAAGTGTCTCTGCAATAGAACCATGTTTGGTTCCATTCCTTTGGGTGGCTATGGTGTTTGGCATGAGGAAATTCCACTTCTTTCCGCTTTTGAATCGAAACACCACCAAGCTCTGTATTTGGGCCATTCACAAACTCCGTGCGCCGGTTTAAGTGAAAGAAATCCCGAAACAATTCTGCAGTTGGTTCTTCCTGTAAATAGGCTTCACAGAATACTTGGAAATTGCATAAGTTGGAGACTGAATTTGGACCAATATCTTGTGGATGCAGTTGGAAGCTGGCAAGCACATCTCGATAAAATTTGGACCCTGGCGGTTTGGAACCACGGCTTATATGGTCAACAAAGATTACCACTTCGCCTTGTCTTGGGGTTGGAGGATTCTCAGTTCCTGGGGCTCACCATTTGATCTCCGTTTTCTTAGGCAGAGAGCCGATGCTAACCATCTCATCCAGTTGAGCCTCAGTAACCCGGGAACGAGCCCAGTTGCAGGCAGTGAACTATTTGGCCATTGCAAAGCGAACAAACTAAAAATGAAAGGCCAGTTTATAAATTATGCATGATCATACGCAAGAGACAAGGGAGTAAGAAACATACTAATATAATAAATGGTACAACCTGGAGACTAGTATGATGAGAAAGAAGGTAATGCTAGTGCAGGATTGATCAGACATTGTTAAATCGGAGCGTAATTATGAAGGTAACATGCTCTTCCGGTTTATCAGAGGGCTAATGGCATAGACTATTTATCCAATATCAAATCGCTTATATTGGTGTGAGGAGAAACATATTTCACAGTGATGTATAAAACTTTCGGATCTAGAGATAAGACAGAAAAGCAAAAATAATTGGATCTTGAAGGGGTGCAGAACTGAAGCAATTTTTGACAGACAGATCAGTTCTTGGCGCATAAAGATTTGTGATGATCATGGTAGGTAAGCTACGGTAAGAGATGTGTCAAGCATGAAGTGTCCATCTATGAAAGGAAGAACATGGAAGAATAGCACTGATGAACTTCGGAAGAACTGCGAGGAATATCGAAACCCTAGAACAGATCTATGGTAAAAAAAGCAGAGAACTTACCGGAGCTAGTGAGGAAGCGGAAGGGCGCCGCAGTTCTCTGGTGCATTCAGGGCGATGCAGCGGCCGAGGTTGGAGCAGAAATGACGGTCGACGGTGGCGGCGGAGTTCCAGAGGCTGAGCGGCGCAAGGAAGACGATGCGAAGAGGCACGGGGGGAAACGATGAAAATGACCCCTCGGTCCTATTTATAAGGTGAAGTGAAAAATGGCAAGTGCGGGAGTTGAGGAGTCCAAAAAATGGATAAGTTAATAAAGGTGTCGCCTCGACAACTAGATATATATTAAATGAAGGAAATCTCCGATATCAATGGATGGTTCACGTCAGGATGGTTTATCGTAATTTTGAAGTATGACATCACGGCGGTTTACAAGATCAAAACTGAAGACAAGAGAGAAGATTTTTTCAAAAGTGTGGAAGACTGACATGAACAAGTTCAAACCAATCTGGGGCCTAATGTTGGGGATATTACTACTGGAGGTAAACCGGCCTTATCTAGCCGGGTTGACTCCTTGAAGATTAGAAGCCCATGAAGACGTAAAGATGCTAGCGCTTTACGGAGGGCCCAAAGGCGAGTTACAGTATGTAAATGTAAACCGACCTAGTCATGTAACTTGTATAGTAAGATAGAAAGAGAGAGGCCGAACCGGATACGTTTATAAACCGGCTTCGGGACTCTGTAGCCCGGCGGGCGTCAACCTATGTATATAAAGGGACGACCCGGCCGTGGTTTAGGGACAGACAACAACAACTCGAAAGCCAGACAAAGCGGATTCGCTCCCTGGCCTTCGAAACCCTAGCAATACCAATCACAACTAGACGTAGGCTTTTACCTTCATCGAAGGGGCCGAACTAGTATAAACTCCCGTGTCCCCTTGTCTGGTTTAACCCCTTTAAGCTAACCCGTTGCGATGGCTCCACAACTAAGTCCTTTCACGAGGACATCTGCCGTGACAAACCCACGACACAAACCCTATCACCTAGACCTTTGTCACAATAATTTTCACACACCAAAATCTGCCCATTAATATTTTTACTCGTATGCCTAGTATGCACTATGGTTCACATGACTTTTTGAGCCATGTGCCTATGTTGTTTTGCACTTGCAATATTTTTGTGATAGTTTAGTGTGTTGTGTTTTCATTTGGATTTTACGAGTCTTTTTATGTGGGATGTTATTTGGTTCTCCGAAATGATTGCTTATGTGAATGCAATGTTTGACTTTATGGATTTTCATCGGAGAGTGATGAATAGTTCTATTAAGTAAATTTCTGAGAGTGTTATAATCTTCATCAACTATTACCAGGCAAGTTACATTTGGTCATCCCTTCAATTACCTATGTTTTATATCATCCACATAGTCCTTTTGTGGTAGGATTGCATGGTAGGATCTATTATTGCCAGATGGCTATGTCGTTACCTAGTAGTTCATTTGAGGTAGGTCTGATCTATACATCCTTGTCACCATCATGTAAGTTTATTTTTGACTCGCTAAATGTAGACGTGGTTTGGGAAGTGAACATGGTGAGACATGAGTGACAAAGTAGTAACCAGGACCAAGACTTGTAAATGAACTACCTGGGCGGTATTTGGTTTGAATGGTGGCGAAGTATAGTGGGAGCATGCATGGTTCATCCATGGTGGTGCACCACTAGTGGTTGGCTGCCCAGGCTCAAAGGGATCAAATGTATTTTCATATCTAGAAGCTTACGTGTGAAGCCACAAGCCATTATGGGCTCTGGCTTAGTTGAGTAGATAGTGTGACCTCTTCCGGAATAGGCTAGAAAATGTAGAATGAGTAGGTGTACCAGCCTATCCATGGGTTAAGGGGAAATACTTCCGAAAGACTATGTCTCGGTCATCTAGTTCTCAAACGCCAGGCAGTGCGAGAACTTCAAGGGAAGCGATCGAGTCTTGTGGGGAAAAGTGCGCAAACATCTGTAGTGTGTTAAAACCTAATCGATTAGACATGTCCCGGGTACGGACAACTTCAGCATCTAATAGTGGAAATGTCAGGAGATCTCATCACTCTTAATTTAAATAGTTGGGTTTTAAATGAAACTTGGGAACACATGGAGTTGGGTTTGCCAACTCATCCTATGTAAATGTGTAGTAGTAGAATAACTTCTTTTCTAATAGGGAAAAACTAGCTTTATGCAAAAACTAGACTTAGAGCTTTCCACCAGCCAAATTGCATATACAAATAGGTTCATTATTCTTATGATGTGACTTGCCAGTACATTCGATGTACTGACCTACGGGGCTGCAACGTCTTATGTTGCAAGAATTTCTACGACGAGAAAGAGTTACATTGTAGGGTTACGGTCTACACTCAACTTGTTGTTGGCGTTGATGGGACTCCACACCCGTTCGATTGTTTCCACTGAGACTTATGAGGTATATATCAGTTTTACATTATTTACACATGTGATTGCACTTTGATATATACATCGATGTACTGTGTGTGCCAGCATACCGATCCAGGGATGGCACAGATGCACAGAGGCTTGACCGTTTGAGGTCGGGTTGCTACAGAAAGCCATGAGCCCGCTCCACCTTATATATAGTGGGGAGGTGCATGGGGAGCGACACCCTTCCACCCTTTCCCATCTCCCTCCCATTACACCTCCTCCACCTCGCGTAGACGTTTGGTGAAGCACTACTGCAGTTTCGCTATTGCTGGCGCCACCACCACGCCGTCGTGTTGGTTCAGATTTCATCTATCCCCTCTCCTTCACTTGATGGATCAAGAAGTAGAGGACGCCACCGAGCTGAATGTGTGCTAAACTCGGAGGTGCCGCAAGTTCGGTAGTTGGATCAGATTGGATCGCGACGCGAGTACGACTGCGCCAACCACAATCTTTAGATCACTAACGCTTTCGATCTACAAGGGTACATAGACATACTCCCCTCTCTCATTGCTAGCATCTCCATAGATAGATCTTTGGGTGTTTCGTATGAATTTTTTTCCATGCAACATTCCGCATCAAAAAGCTCAAACATGTTTGGCTACCACAGTCAAATAACAAGTGATGCACTGATTCATTTTCACAACAAAATAAACACAATGGATTGTCTACGGGTCTTCTCTTTGCCATGTTACCTCTAGTTAGTACTTTGTTGTAAACACACAACAAAATAAAAACACGAATCTTTTGAGGGCAGCTGATACGTCTCCAATGTATCTATGATTTTAATTGTTCCATGGTATTATAGTACCAATCTTGGATGTTTTATATGCATTTATATGCAATTATATATCATTTTTGGGACTAACCTATTAACTAAGTGCCAAGTGCCAGTTCCTGTTTTTGCCTAATTTTGGTTTTCCAGGAAATCAGTACCAAACGAAGTCCAAATGCCACGAAACTTCTTGATGATTTTTTCTGGACATATGAGACACTAGAAGCTTCGGGAGGAAGTCAGAAGGCGAAAGAGGTGGCCACTAGTCACCAGGGCGCGCCCGGGGGTAGGCGCGCCCTGGTGCCTCATGGGCTCCTCGTTCCTTCGTTTGACCTAATTCTGACTCTATAAATTCTCTAAAATCGGGAAACCAATAGTGAGCCACCCAAAACACTTTTTCCACCACCGCAAGCTTTTGTTCTCTCGAGATCCCATCTGGAGGCCTTTTCCGGTACTCTACCGGAAGGGGAATCGATCATGGAGGGCTTCTACATCAACCTTGTTGCCCCTCCGATGATGTGTGAGTAGTTTACCACAGACCTATGTGTCCATAGCTAGTAGCTAGATGGCTTCTTCTCTCTCTTTGATCTTCAATGCAATGTTCTCCTCAATGTTCTTGGAGATCTATTCGATGTAATCCTTTTTCGGTGTGTTTGTTGGGATCCGATGAGTTGTGGGTTTGTGATTAGATTATCCATGAATATTATTTGAGTCTTCTCTGAAATCTTTTATGCATGATTGTTATAGCTTTGTATTTCTCTTGGACCTATCCATTTCGTTTGGCCAACTAGATTGATTTGTCTTGCAATGAGAGAGGTGCTTTGTGATGGGTTCGATCTTGCGGTGCTCAATCCCAGTGTTAGAAGGGGACATGACACGTATTTGTATCGTTGCCATTAAGGATAAAATGATGGGGTTTATTCATATTGATTGGATTTACTTTGTCTACATCATGTCATCTTGCTTAAGGCGTTACTTCGTTTTTTATGAACTTAATACTCTAGATGCATGCTGGATAGCGGTCCATGTGTCGAGTAATAGTAGTAGATGCGGGCAGGAGTCGATCTACTTGTCTCGAACTTGGTGCAAGTATTTATTATTTTATGTGTAGGTATTGCTAACAAGGTGTTGTGATGTTCTCCTACTGGATTGAGAACCTTGGTTCTTAAGTGAGGGAAATACTTATCTCTATTGTACCGCATCATCCTCTCCTCTTCGGAGAAATCCCAACGCAGCTCACAAGTAGCAGTAGCACATATTCCAAAGACTCTCCCTAATAACACAAGTTATCCCACCAAAGTTAATAGCATTGCAGAGAATATTTGACTGAATAAAACCTTTAGACTCCAAAGTCCAAATAGGTTCATCTACTCGGTTTGCTAAAGGGAACTTTTTAATGTGCTCAATCACCTGCATCAAGTCAGCCATGCCCGGTTGATCAACGCATCTCCTGAAGGATAGTTTTAAGTCTATCACGTCCCAAACTTGAGCTACAGAGCACTCAGTCTGATTGCATATATAAAAAAGTCCCGGGAATTGTGCTTTAAGGGAACAATCCCCAGCCCACACATTGTGCCAGAAGTTGATATTTCCTCCGTTCTCAAGACTCCAACGATAAAAGGTTTTTCCAGCTGATAATACCCAGGTCATACTTTTCCAAAAGGAGAGCCCATGCCCCCTCTCGACCAAAAAATGTTAGGGCAATTAACATAGTATTTGTAGGAAATAATCTTCTTCCAATCACTATCCTCTTTGGTTTCTCAAATATACGAAACCAAGAAAGATTTTCTTTGTTTTCCTTATTGGTTTCTTCTATTTTCTTTGTTTTCCTTAAATGTACGATGTGCATTTTTCTTCTTAAATACAAGTTTTGAACACTTTTGAATAAATGGTCAACATTTTTCAAATAGATGGTGAAATTTTTTAATGGCAGTAAATATGTTTTCACACACAATATACATTTTTCGTATACATCAGGAACATTTTTATATAAATGTTTTGAATACAGAAATAGCTTTTTAAACATACATTTTGTATGTCTATGTTTATTCAATCTAAGTTGTACCTATTTCATATACACCGGGAACATTTTCTATACACGCTTTACATTTTTAAATACAATATCAACATTTTTCATACACATTATTTTATTTTTTGTATACATTTTTCACATATAGGAGAAACTTTTTTCTATATACTTTTAACATTTTTGGAATGTTTGATTAATATTTTCTAAATATATGATCAAGTTTTTTAATACACATTGTATATTTTTCATATACATGAGAAACATTTTTCTATACACTTCTAAGATTTCTTAAATGCTTGATTAACATATTTAAAATACTTGATTAACCTTCTTAAAAATACATGATCAAATTTTTTCATACACATTGTATAATTTTTTGTATACATGAGAAACTTTTCATCACATTATTTCATGTAATTTTTTTTGTAATTTATATATTTAAAATGTTTGAAAGTATAAGCAAATGTAAAAAATATAAAGCCAAAATTTGAAAAGAAAATGTAAGAATAAAAAACGCTCAAGGCCTGCAGTCCCTGGTTGGCCAGGCGATTCTGGGCGCTTTTGACACGAGGCTGCACCTTGTGTTTCCTGCTATAAGCGAGACACATAGTTGGTGAATCCTCGGGTGAGGGCTTTTTGAGGCCGAGCTTCACGGAGCTAGTTTTCAAAATACGATTTTCCACTGCATGAAAAAAATTGAAAAATATTTGTATACACTCTCACATATGTGTATTGCGTATGCGCAAAAATTCATAACCATATACTTTCACACCTGGCGTACGGAAAAAAGACAAAAATGTATTTCTAAAATGGGCCGCTTTTTTGTTGTTGGGCCGGAATCTTGTCTTTTTTGTACAGCCTATAAAATACAAAAATTTCAAATGATTTTTTCACACGTGCATGCGGAAATCTAATAAGTTTCCATGGAATTTTTTAATTTATTTGAAACTTTGAAATATGACTTTTGTTTTTTTCCAAAATACCGAGCTCCGTGGAGCTCGGCCTCCGTTGGCATTTTCCGGTGAATCCTCCCAGCTTAACCGTGGCGACTATTTTAACGCATGAAGCGAGACCAAAAGTTTCTCTCACTGAAGCATCTCCAGTTATTGGGCCGGCCCACTCACGTGCACTTAATAAAGGAAAAAAGAGACGAGAAATCGGGGCGCACAAGATTAGAACCCCGTCCTCCTGGTTGAGGGGAAGTGCGCAATAGCGGATGTTGAATTTGACCAGTGTGGGGGAAAAATTACAAAGGCTAGCAATTTTTGTCAAAACACATTACAAACAGTTAATAAAGTACTAAATACACATATGAAATGCACTAGTATAAGAAAAATTACAAATTTTTTGTGGGAGCCATGGCCCCACCACCTCACCCCTAGGTCCGCCAGCGGAGTGCGACTAGCCACTGGGCTAGGCTCCCGTTTGTGATGTACAAGTACGTGGGTTGTTCTTAAGTCGAAGCAAACCTCGTATTTCCATTGTTTCTTCTCCATTTTTTCCTTTTTTTCTCTTTTTCTCCTTTTCTCTCTTTTCATTGGTTTTTTATTTTCTTTCTTTCTCGTTGTTTTTCTTTGGTTCTCTTTTTTCCCTTTCTTTTTTTATTTTCTTATGTTTCTTTTTTTATTCTCCTTTTTTCAATCTTTATTGCATTTGTTTCTTTGCTTTTTTACGTTTTTCTTTGATTTACATTATTTTGTTTTGGGTTTTATTTTCTTGTTCTGTTTGTTTCTTTTGGTTTCATACTACTTTTTTTGTATATGTCAACAACATTTTTCTAATACACATTTAACATACTTACAATACAAATTTAACATTTTTTCATACATGGTAAAAAAATTATACACATTTAAAATTTTCTAATTTCTTGATTAACATTTTGAAATACTTGTTCAATATTTTTTTAAATGCTTGATTACATTTTTATATACATGATAAAAAATCTTCATTTCTAAATACAAGGTCAATTTTTTTCTATACACATTTAACATTTCCAAATGCTTTTTAAACATTTTTCAAATACTTGTTCAATATTTTTATATACATGATCGAAAAGATTCATCATTTCTTTCATACATGGTCAACACTCTTTCTATACACATTTAACATTTTTAAATTCTTGATTAACATTTGAAAATAATTGTTTAATATTTTTTCAAATGGTTGATTAACATTTTTTATATACATAATCAATAAAATACATCATTTTTTAATACATGTCCAACATTTATATATACACATTTAACATTTTGCATATGCTTGATTAACATTTTTCAAATACTTGTTCAACATTGTTTTGCAAATGCTTGATTAACATTTTTATATACATGATCAACATTTTTTGACATACATGTTCAACATTTTTCAAATATTTGTTCAACATTTTTATTTTGAATGCTTGATTAACATTTTTATGTACATGATCAATATTTTTTCAAATACTTTTTCAACATGTTTAAAATGTTTTTTGTAATATATATAAAATATTTTAAAGTATAAACAAAAGTACAAAAAATAAATCAAAAATTGAAATGAGAAAAACGTAAAAAGGAGAGGAAAATGAGGTTGTGGCCTCTCTTGCGCCTGGACCTGCCCAATTCGCCCTCCCCTTCAGCGAACATTCCCTCGCTTTCACAGAAAGCGAGAAATAGAGGCGCGCCAGCTAACGGACCAGCGCCCGCCCAACGGCTGGGCAGCGCAGGCCATGACCGTATTGGCTGTTCACAGGTAGGTGTTTTACCCCAAAAATATATTGACCAATTTATTTCGGTTTGTTTGTTTAGTAAAACAATTTATAATTATTCTAAAATAAAATAAAAATGTTAACAAACTTGGAAACATAATTGAAAAAAGATTCACACCTTTGAAAATATGTTCATGAACTGTAAAGTGTTGATCATTTTGTAAAAATTCATGAATTTGAAAAATATTTGTCATTATTAGAAAAATATAAAATTTTGAAAATTTAAGGAATTTCCAAAATTATTCTTGGATTGTAAAATGTTCACGAATATCTAAATTATTCAAGAATTATAAAAAATCAGGATATTGAAAAATGTCTTGAATTCAAGAATTGTTTTTTTTACAAAAGTTCGTAAACTTAAAGAGGAGAAAAAGGAAATAAAAAATAAGAAATAAAAGGCCAAAAGATTCTAGAAGCTTCAAAGGACTAGTCTGAGCTGTATATGTGAAGCATTAACCGCAAAATAGGATTTGTTTTAGTTGGGCCAGGCATGGGAAGCATATCATGTAGCCACCTAAAGTAGCTTCCTAAAATATGCTCCTCAGGAGCTACAACAATGGGTCGCCCCACTAACCTAATGTCAGAGGCTAGACCGAAGGATGTGTCGGTACGGGGTGAGATAGGCTTGAGGAGTCTTGGCTTCCTTTCTCGTCCATTTTCTTCTATGTAGTTGAGCTTATTCTTTTTAAAGTCCTTACTTTTTGTGGCACTGGCACCTGATTTTTGGACAACGGGATCATGACCAGCTTGGACTCATGGTGGACACGTTGACTGCTATCACGCGCCATCTTGATCAGCCACAGATTTCCTAAGCTTTTGGTCACTTGATGGTCGTTTTTTGCACTCCCTCAGTCATTTTTGAACTTAAGCCACAACACATATTTTGGGATGTGGGGGTATTTCATTTATGCTTTTTGGACATATGAGATGTTGCCCCATCAGATTGGCCCTCCTGTTAATCTTGAATATCTTTATACCCACCATCAGCTTAGAGACATTCAACACTTCCTTTTTAGGTCCACCAGAGTTGACCTATCAACACACTCTTTCCCAAACATAGAAGCCATGAAAGAACAATCTGTTCCAAAAATGATGGGTTTGTCAAGAATGGTACCAACATACAGGCCGAACAGGGTCGCTCTTAGTTCCGTTTCCTCGACACTCTGGCAAGCTCCAATATAATCCCAAGAGGAGATGATAAGTTGTCCATAATGGTCTCTAACGACAACCCCCACGCTCGCAGATTTGATGGCCTTCACAAAACTTGCATCGACATTAATCTTGTAAAAACCCAAGGTGGGAGGCTTCCAGGAAATAACATTCCTCTCCATATTAGTGTTTACCTGGCGTTCTTCCACCACTTGCTCACCTTTGTTGCACACCTTTCACCTGCATGTTTGCATGACAAGACGAGAAAGAAGCCCAATAGTTTTGAACAAAGCTTACAAAGGCCACGATGGATTTCTTCCCCTTAGCAAAAATCAAATCATTTCTCAAATACCAAGCTCTCCAGAACATGAATATAGGTTGCTCATGCATATGCGAACTTAATTGATCCAATAAAATAAGAAACCAGTCCATCCTAGCATATTTGAGAATCTCTTTGGCCGGTAAATTCCAAACTTCCTTCATAGCTGAAAGGATTTATATGGTTGACTAGAGGGGGGGGGGGTGAAAAGGCAACTAACAATTTTTAGCTTTTCTTTACTAAATTAAACTTAGCATCAAAATAGGTTGTCTAGATATGAAACTAGGTGACCAACCTATATGGTGCAACAACAACTAGCACACAAGCAAGCAAGGGATACAGCACAATATAAGCTTGCACAAGTAAAGGTAAGAGATAACTAAGAGTGAAGCCGGTCGAGACGAGGATGTGTTACCGAAGTTCCTTCCCTTTGAGAGGAAGTACGTCTCCGTTGGAGCACCGTGGAGGCACAATGCTCCCCAAGAAGCCACTAGGGCCACCGTATTCTCCTCATGTCCTCACACAATGCGAGATGTCGTGATTCCACTATTGGTGCCCTTGAAGGTGGCGACCGAACCTTTACAAACAAGGTTGGGGCAATCTCCACAACTTAATCGGAGGCTCCCAATGACACCACGAAGCTTCACCACAATGGAACATGCTTCCGCGATGACCTCAACCATATAGGGTGCTCAAACACCAAAGAGTAACAAGATCTGCAAGGGATTAGTGGGAAGATCAAATTTCTCTTGGTGGAAGTGTAGATCGGGGCCTTCTCAACCAATCCCTAGAAAATCAACAAGTTTGATTGGCTAGGGAGAGAGATCGGGCGAAAATGGAGCTTTGAGCAACAATGGAGCTTGGGGAGGGAAGAGGTGGTCTTCTTGAGGAAGAAGACCCCCTTTATATAGTGGGGGAAAAGATCCAACCGTTACCCACTTACTCAGCCCCCGAGACACGGTACTACCGCACACCCTCGCGGTACTACCGCAAGGCGCTATGGTACTATTGCATCTTGTCGCGGTACTACCGCTCGTGCGGTAGAAGTCAGGTGAGGTCCTGTTGCACTAGGCAATGAGTGGTAGAACTGCCAGAGCGGTACTACCGCGCGCCCCTGCGGTACTACCGCAGGGCCGGGCTCGACTGGGCTGGAAAAAGCACAAACTAAATAAATTACGTCCGTGACTACTTCCTCTGAGTTTGGGACGTGCAAAAATCCAGCGCGGTACTACCGCTCGCAGGGAGCGGTACTACCGCGTGGGGCGGAAGTAAAAGATTACTTCCGCGCCTACTTCCGCGTGCGTGAGCGTTCTGGGCTAGAGGTAGCGGTACTACTGCTCGTGAGGAGCGGTACTATCGCGTGGCGCGGCACTACCGCTTGCCACGGCGGTACTACCACGGGCCCCTGTGGTACTACTGCTCCCTTGAGCAGTACTACCGCATGCCACAAAAACTATAGAACTTGAGGCCTTCATCTCGTAGAGACAAGGATAAACGGACGGTGCTCCAATGAAGCAAAGGAAATGTGGTGCAAAGGAATAGATGTGTACGTGTTGATTCCACCCTAACCTTTCCGAAGCGGACCCCTCTTAATAGTATGGCTTTCCTATGACTCAAATCCACGGAAAAGAAACACTGAGAACCGTCGTCTTCGATAGGCTCTGAGGGGCACCGAATCGTCTTGTGCCTAGGCATGAGATATCTGAAATGCTCAATGCACACGATTAGTCCGCAAATGCATTGTTATTAATCACCAAAAGCACATAGGGATAAATATGCCCTTAAATCTCCCCCTTTTTGGTGGATTGATGACAATACGGGATTTGCACATAGGGATATAAAATGAACAAAAGCAAACCCAAAATCTATAAAATATAGACAGGCTCCCTCCAGATGTGTGCACTCTATAGATATGCTTTGGACTGCACAACACACATACTAGGATCAACACTCCCCCTATATTTTATAGACAAGACAATCCTTGCAACAAACTAAGTGACACTAAGCATGGAGGCAAGGTATAGTAAGTGAGCATGAAGTAACAGGCACAAGAAAAGTAAGCTCACAATCTACTAAACATACTAAACAATAAAGGATAAGCATACATGCATAAGTCTCACACCATATGATAGAATAGGTCTCCTGGACTCACACGCACACGAAAACAAACCATCAAACCAAAGCAACGAAGGTTCAACACAATGAAAGCAAAGAGACACAAGACTCACAAATCCTACACTCTCTCCCCCTTTGGCATCGAGATACCAAAAAGGCAGAGAGCACACCTACGACACCGGTGGTAGCTCCCACTGACGTGATCACCCATCAAGCTCCTCATCCGTCTATGCTGCAGGAATGGACTCCTCGTCTATGTCATCCCACTAATATCCTTGCTTCGTCATCCAGGCAGCCTCAGGAGTGATGTTCTTCTCGGACCCGCTCGAGACTTTCTCGCCAAGCTTCCTCAAGATCCTCTTGAACGTCGGTGACTCTCCTTCTGAGCAACGTGGTCCTGGTACTGCCCCTTGGCCTACATGAAGAACAGAGACTTCATCTTGGCCTTGAGCTTCTTATCCCAAGATGGCTCAGTAGATGGAGGTGTATACCCCTCAGAACTGTCCTTAGCCTCCTCCTCCTCAAACTCATCCTCATCAACATCCATGTGTGCAGCCTCGGCCTCATCCCGGGTAGTGGTGTTAGCCCACTTGTTCTTCTGGCGCTGCTTAATGGGCTCATGGCGTATCCAGATGGGAGCAAAAAAACTCTTCACTCGGAAAGAGCTTCTCCCAAGTCTTCGAGATCAAGAGGAACAGCTAAGGTCCATAGATGGGCACCTTCCAACGGAACACCACAAACTGAAGCTCACTCCACATGATATGAGAGACATCAAGTGGCTCAGGTTGTTGGAGACACGCTACCTCACACATGAGCATCATGTCCACAAGATAGGAGTGCACCTTGTCCTTGTCGCCTATGCGAGGAAAAAGAGAGTTGCGGAAGATCCGGTGCATGATGTCAAGAAACAGGTTCATCACAAAAGACTTCTTGCCACCGGGGAGGGTCTTGTCAAAAAGAAAGGTTGGAGCTTGTTCTTGTTAGCAGACTCTGGTTGGCATGTGGGTGGGCACCAACGGGCACATCAAGCCCCTCATCACGAATGTTCAACATGGCCATGAACTCCTTCCACTCAGCATACATCCCCTTTCCATTTGTCATCCAAGTCATGGTCCGCTTCTCATCCGTGTGTAAGTGGACAGAAGCAAAGAACCGATCCACCAGCTCCGGGTCAAAGTCAAGATGGAAAGTGATGATGTCCTCAATGCCAAACTGCTCCACCAAATCCAGAGTCTCACCAAAATATGCTCGGTTCTTCTTTCAGACGGTCCATATCAATCCACTAAACTAGCACATAGATGTTCTGCTTGGCCTTGATCACATTTAAGAAGATGCTATTTTGTTGCTTGGTCCAAAACAAGTCATTGCCCCTGCTGAGTTCTCTAGGCTTGACATAGGGGTAAAGCTTTCTTTGAATCAGAAACTCCGCTTGAGGCATTTCATCCATGCCTACAGTTGGCTCCGTGAACTTGTTAGCTATGGTCTTGACATGGCGTTGTGGAGCACTGGAGCCCTCAGGAGCTTCTTGGTTGCAAAGACTCTTGGAGCTTGTGTCACGGCTTGGATTTGAGCGCCTTGCATTGGAACCGGAGCCACCACCTATGACACACAAACCCAAACACACGAGAAGAGTGAGAAGTATTATTGCAAAGACCAAGGCCAAAACCAAACGAAACAAGTAGAAATGAGATTGGGTGGAGAAAACAAAGTAGTTTTTAAGTCAACGGTAGTAGTGGCCCAAGATGCGGAAGTAAAAGTTTACATCCGCTCTAGCTGCGGTAGTACTGCACCGGGTTGGCACGGTAGTACCGCGCTTAGAGCGGAAGTAATTTTTTACTTCCGCGTGCCGGGTGGTAGTACCGCTCCAGAGGAGCGGTAGTACCGCACGGGGCGGATCTCGCAAGAGCGGTAGGTAGTACCGATCCAGAGGAGCGGTAGTACCACACAGAACGGATCTTTGCAAGAACAGATCTAGGAACATTCGTAAAATTAGATCGGTACTACCGTTGATGAAAACCACATTGTTGCAACACAACAAATGGCATATCTACTGCACTAGCACTCTCCTATAATCTCCTCTTGCAAAGATTTAACTCCTGACAATCCTTTGGGTAATTCCAACTTATAAGCAACTTCTCCCATACATTCCAAAACTCTGTATGGTCCCACAAAGCGTGGCTCTAACTTTCCCTTAACTCCAAAGCGCTTAACTCCTCGGAGTGGTGATACCCGAAGATACACTCTGTCTCCGATTTCATAGACTACCTCCTTGCATTTTGAATTTGCATAACTCTTCTGTCCGGACTGAGCTACCTTCAGTCTATCTCTAATCAATTTAACCTTCTCTTATGATTCCTTAATCAAATCTGGTCCAAACAACTGGCGGTCTCCAACTTCATCCCACAACAACGGTGTCCTGCACCTCCTTCCGTACAAGGCTTCGAAAGGTGCCATCTTCAAACTGGCCTGGTAACTGTTGTTGTATGAGAACTCTGCGTAGGGCAAGTTGTCATCCCAACTAGATCCATAATCTAGTGCACAAGATCTCAACATATCCTCCAGAATTTGGTTGACTCTCTCGGTCTGTCCATCTGTTTGCGGGTGAAAAGCTGTACTGAACTCCAGTCTGGTTCCCAAAGTTTCATGCAACTGATTCCAAAACTTTGAGGTAAACTGGGTTCCTCTATCTGATACAATTGTTCTCGGAACTCCATGCAAACATACGATCCTGGTCATGTATATCTTTGCCAACTTGGCACTTGTATAGGTGGTTTTCACTGGGATAAAGTGAGCTACTTTGGTCAAGTGATCAACTACTACCGATATAGAATCATATCCTGATTTGGTCCTAGGAAATCCGGTGATGAAATCCATGCCAAGCTTATCCCACTTCCATTCGGGTATCGGCATAGGTTGTAACAATCCGGCTGGCTTTTGATGTTCTGCCTTCACTCTCTGACATACATCACATACGGCTACATACCCAGCAATATCCTTCTTCATACCAGTCCACCAGAAACACTCCTTTAAATCCACATACATCTTGGTGTTTCTGGGGTGAATCGAATATGGTGAGTCATGAGCCTTCTGAAGTATTAACTTCCTGATCTCTGTGTTATTGGGCACATAAACACGGTCCTCAAACCACAAGGTGTCATTGAGGGAGTCCTGGATTAGGTGGTCTCCGGACAGCCGGACTATATCCTCTGGCCGGACAGTTGGACTATGAAGATACAAGATTGAAGACTTCGTCCCGTGTCCGGATAGGACTTTCCTTGGCGTGGAAGGCAAGCTTGGCAATACAGATATGTAGATCTCCTCCCTTGTAACCGACTCTGTGTAACCCTAGCCCCCTCCGGTGTCTATATAAACCGGAGGGTTTAGTCCGTAGGACAACAACAATCATACCATAGGCTAGCTTCTAGGGTTTAGACTCTATGATCTCGTGGTAGACCAACTCTTGTAATACTCATATCATCAAGATCAATCAAGCAGGACGTAGGGTATTACCTCCATCAAGAGTGCCCAAACCTGGGTAAACATCGTGTCCCCCGCCTCCTGTTACCATCCGCCTTAGACGCACAGTTCGGGACCCCCTACCCGAGATCCGCCGGTTTTGACACCGACATTGGTGCTTTCATTGAGAGTTCCACTGTGTCGTCACCGTAAGGCTTGATGGCTCCTTCAATCATCGGTAATGATGCGGTCCAGGGTGAGGTTTTCCTCCCCGGACAGATCTTCGTATTCAGCGGCTTCGCACTGCGGGCCAACTCGCTTGGCCATTTGGAGCAGATCGAGAGCTACACCCCTGGCCATCAGGTTAGGTTCGGAAACTTAAACTACACTGCCGACATCCGCGGAGACTTGATCCTCGATGGATTCGAGCCCATGTTAGGTGCGCCGCACAATCACGACAAGCATGACATAACTCTGCCATCGGGTAGTGTTCGGGAGATCACACCTGCAACTACTCAGGCCCTCAATCCTGAGCAAATTGCGCCATACGAGGACAGGGGGATAGACCCCACCATGGAGGCTTCACTCTCAGTGGTGATGGAGCCGGATACTGACTTCACCCCTTACGAGAGTCGTGTTGCCGAACCACTGTATTTGTCTCCAGCCACGGACTCCGAGCCGCCTGCGTCCGTGCCTATCAAATCCGATTGGGCGCCGATCATGGAGTTCACCTCCGCGGATATCTTTCAGCACTCACCTTTCGGCGACATGCTAAATTCATTAAGGTCTCTCTCCTTGTCAGGAGAACTTTGGCCGAACTATGTCCGGCTAGAATGGGATGTGGACGACAAAGAAATTCGCTGCCCACCCACCACCCACTTAGTAGCCTCTGTCGACGATTTAACCGACATGCTCGATTTCAACTCCGAAGACATCGACGGCATGGACGATGATGCAGGAGAGGAACAGGAACCAGTGCCCACAGGGTGCTGGAGAACCACTTCACCACATGACATATACATGGTGGATATACCCAAAGAAAACAATGACGAAGAACGGCAGGATGCAGCAAAGAATAGCTCCCTCGAGAAGCAATCAAAGCGTCGGCGTAGGCACCGCTCAAAATCCCACCTCGGCAAAAACAACGATAACAGCGCAAGAGAAAATAACACTCCATTCGACTCCAGAGGAAACGACGACCACATTGACCCAGCGGCAGAGCATGATGAAACTGCAAACGGCGAACATAGTACGGATCCGATGTCCGAACATGGTGACGCCGAGGATAAACCTCATCAAACCCCCTCCGGGGAGGAAAACAGTCTGGATGAAGATGCACACATCATCCCGGAAACGCACTTGGAGCAAGAGAACCTCCGCAGAAGGCTTATTGCCACAGCGAGGAGTCTGAAGAAGCATAAGCAAAGGCTTAAGGCCGCACAAAATACGCTCAACAACAGGTGGAACAAAGTGCTTGACAACAAAGAAAAGTATGGTGAAAGTTACCACACAAAGAGCTATCCAAAGCGCAAGCTGTTACCTGAATTCGACGATGAGGCCTTAGAGCCCACACAGCCGAAAAATAAAACGGTCAACCGGCCGGATCAACCACCTTGTGACCGCGATAGAGCGGCTAACAAGGCCACACATAAGTCAACACACGATCTACGTGAGGACTTGCGCCAAAAATCTAATATGACCAGATCCATCTATGGATCTAGGAAGCGCGCTTCGGCACAAAACCAAAACCGAATACTACAACCGTCTGAACGCCATGATACATCCAAATACAGGGGTGCTGCACACCCCCTATGTTTCACCGATGAGGTGCTGGACCACGAATTCCCAGAAGGATTCAAACCAGTGAACATAAAGGCGTATGACGGGACCACAGACCCTGGGGTCTGGATTGAGGACTTTATCCTCCATATCCATATGGCTCGTGGAGTTGATCTCCACGCCATCAAGTACTTGCCCCTCAAGCTTAAAGGACCAACTCGGCACTGGCTGAAAAGCCTCCCTGAAAACTCAATTGGAAGTTGGGAGGAGCTCGAGGATGCTTTTCGGGCTAATTTTCAAGGGACCTATGTCCGACCTCTAGATGCAGACGATTTAAGTCATAAAATTCAACAGCCCGGAGAGTCAGCCTGAAAGCTTTGGAATAGGTTTCTTACTAAGAAGAACCAAATCAGCGACTACCCGGACGCCGAAGCCTTAGCAGCTTTCAAGCACAGCGTCCGAGACGAATGGCTCGCCAGACACCTCGGCCAAGAAAACCGAGAACAATGGCAACCCGGACAAGCCTCATGACCCGCTTTTGCACGGGCGAAGATAGCTGGTTAGCCCGCAGTAGCACCAGCGACCCAAGCACATCCGAAGTCAGGGATGGCAATGGAAAACCACGATGTAGTAAAAGCAAGCGTTGAATTAAAGAAGACAACCCAGATAATACGGCGGTAAACGCCGGATTCAGGGGCTCTCGACTAGGTCAGCGGAAAAAGCCTTTCAAAGGCAGCAGAGATGGACCGTCTAGCCTAAACAAAATTCCAGACAAACTATGTCAGATTCATGGCACCCCCGATAAACCTGCAAATCACACCCACAGAGAATGCTGGGTCTTCAAGCAAGCCGGTAAGCTAAACGCCGAACACAAGGGGAGGGAGACACCAAGTGAAGACGAGGACGAACCTCGCCAGCAAAGCACTGGAGGACAGAAAAAAATTCCCACCCACTACAAGAAATATGTTAACTTATGACCTTCTGTCAGTGACCCTGGAAGAATTGGTCATAGATTTATGACAATTTGAGACCAATTGGTCAAAAGCTGTTCGAGGGGCTCCAAACCCTAAACCATTGCGACCATTTTGGTCAGAAAGGTCATAATTTCCTTACACGAAATGGTCATAAAGCAAACAGCGCTAGTCCGCTGCCTTATTTCTAGTTGTTAACAACCAATATAGATGGTCATAGCCTTGTAAATTGTGGTGGGTTGCTATGACTAGGCGCCACCTCATCAGTTTTGCCTATGTGTCATGTCCATGTGGTAGTTTTTGCCCTAGGTTGTGAAGCAACCTATATTTCTGTCATTCCCAAAATTCCCAAAAAAATCTCATAAATTCTTTGGGTCATATCTTCGTCAAATATGTAAAAACTTTCCTTGCCTAGTTCAAAAATAATTCAAAAATATTCATTTTCCTATTCTGTTCAGAGTAACAGTTTGTGAAGGAAGTACCACTTTGGCATGTCCAAATAGTATCCATTTTCTACAGTACTTTCCTATGCCCAAATAACCATCCTCCACCAAATTCCAGCTCAATCCATTCATTATTTTGAGCCGAGCTTCAACATTCGTATTTATGTCCAATGTGGTGGTTTTCAAAGCAAGTACCACCTAGGCTCCTCCTTTTGAGCTGAAAATTTGTGAAGACGGTCTTCTTAGTAACTAATCATCCTCAGCCAAAACTCACGCCCATTAGCCATGTACATTTCCCTTACCGCTAATCGAACACTTGGCTGCTAATTCATGTTTGAGCATCGATCGGTCTCCTCGTGAGAATCTTATGTTGTAATTTTGTTCCTAGCACCTACCTGGGGCATGCTCAACCCACTAGACATGCCTAGGCTCCCCAAAACACATGGCAACGCCACGGTCACGCGGTGACCACGCGACGGGCATGCGAGTTTACGCGCTCTAGAGTTGGGGCCCTCGGCCACCGCCCAAACCTCAACGTATCACCACCAAACAATGTATTTATGATTAAATAGGTACTTATGTAACTAGAAATGATTTTTGGAAAAAATAAATAGCAAACTATGAGGCAGCTGCAGTTCAAATTTGACCCGCTTCCAGCTGAATCGGCGGAAATTTGTCTTTTTCACGAGAGGTGGATAAAAACATTTTACACCCAATCATCTTGTCAATTGTACATTAAATATGTCCTAGTATTTTAGAAAATTGATTTGGTCAAATTTTGCAACAATTATTTGGTAGGTCCTTCACAAAAAAACCTCCTTTTGGGCACTCAAAAATGGAAAATGGTTTTTCGTCCAAAGAAAATGAAAACTTCCTTAGGCAACATTGTTTGCCATTCCAATATGCACCCTTGTGCACAATATGAGATCATTTTAACAAACTATGCCATGGATGTGGCCATAAGATTGATCATTTGGCTTGAAAGCCATTGATCTCCACACGTGATAGCTCGTTTCTGAGAACACTTTTTTAAAATAATTGCTTTATTACAAGTTTGTTATTTTTCCTAGGAACTTGGCCACATATAATGACACAATGCGAAGGTTTCCCAATTATTTGATTTTGTTTGAATTTTTTATGCCCGTTTCAAAATGCGGTCAAAACGGCGGGAATGACCGTTCCTAGCTAATGGTTGAATCTTGGAATTTTTTTGGTGTTTCAATAGATACTTATGTACCTAGAAATGATTTTTGAAAAAAATAAATAGCAAACTATGAGGCAGCTACAATTCAAATTTGACCCGCTTCTAGCTGAATCGGCGGGAATTTGTCTTTTTCACGAGAGGTGGATCAAAACTTTTTACACCCAACCATCTGGTCAATTGTGCATTAAATATGTCCTAGTATTTTATAAAATTGATTTGGTCCAATTTTGCGACAATTATTTGGGAGGTCCTTCACAAAAAAACCTCCTTTTGGGCACTCGAAAAATGGAAAATGGTTTTTTCGTTCAAAGAAAATGGAAACTTCCTTAGGAAACATTGTTTGCCATTCCAATATGCACCCTTGTGCATAATATGAGATCATTTGAACAAACTATGCCATGAATGTGGCCATAAGATTGATCATTTGGCTTGAAAGCCATTGATCTCCACACGTGATAGCTCGTTTCTGAGAACACTTTTTTAAAATAATTGCTGTATTACAAGTTTGTTATTTTTCCTGGGAACTTGGCCACATATAATGACACAATGCGAAGGTTTTGCAATTTTTTGATTTTTTTTGAATTTTTTATGCCCGTTTCAAAATGCGGTCAAAACGGCGGGAATGACCATTCCTAGCTAGTGGTTGAATCTTGGAATTTTTTTGGTGTTTCTCTGATTAAATAGATACTTATGTACCTAGAAATGATTTTTGGAAAAAATAAAGAGCAAACTATGAGGCACCTGCAGTTCAAATTTGACCCGCTTCCAGCTGAATCGGCGGAAATTTGTCTTTTTCACGAGAGGTGGATAAAAACTTTTGAAACCCAACCATTTGGTAAATTGTGCATTAAATATGGCCTAGTATTTTAGAAAATTGATTTGGTCCAATTTTGCAATAAATATATTGTAGGTCCTTCACAAAATAAACTCATTTCGGGCACTCGGAAAATGGAAAACGAATTTCTCGTGCGAAGAAAATGAAAACTCCCTTAGGCAACATTGTTTGCCATTCCAATATGCACCCTTGTGCATAATATGAGATCATTTGAACAAAGTATGCGATGAATGTGTCCATAAGATTGATCATGTGGCTTGAAAGGCATTGATCTCCACACATGATAGCTCGTTTCTGAGAATACTTTTTTAAAAGAATTGCCGTATTTCAAGTTTATTATTTTTCCTGGTAACTTGGCCACATATAATGACACAATGCGAAGGTTTTGCAATTTTTTGTTTTTTTTGAATTTTTTATGCCCGTTTCAAAATGCGGTCAAAGCGGCGGGAATGACCGTTCCTAGCTAGTGATGGAATATTGGAATTTTTTTGGTGTTTCTCTGATTAAATAGATACTTATGTACGTAGAAATGATTTTTAAAAAAAATAAAGAGCAGACTATAAGGCAGCTGCAGTTCAAATTTGACCCGTTTCCAGCTGAATCGGCGGAAATTTGTCTTTTTCACCAAAGGTGGATAAAAACTTTTGACACCTAACCATTTGGTCAATTATGCATTGAATATGTCCTAGTATTTTAGAAAATTGATTAGGTCCAATTTTGCAACAAATATATGGTAGGTCCTTCACAAAAAAACTCATTTCGGGCTCTCAAAAAATGAAAAATGTTTATTTTTGCAAAAAAAACTCATTTCTCACAACACCTTTTTGAAGATATTTATCTTTTTTCATGTTTGTTATTTTTTCTGAAAACTCGTTCACATTTTGGTGACACAATGAAAAGGTTTTCTATTTTCTTTTTGAATTTCTCAGTTTATAAAATAGCTGACATGATTTTAACATATTATTTTTAGACAATTATGACCAATTTAGATGGTCATAGCATCATATTGCATTCTAATTGGTCCGTAGACGTTTCATGCGGATCGTGCATCATACGCCGTCGGATGCTTGTGGATCCAACGGTTGTCCTCAACCCTTCCACACCAACCCCGAAACCCTAGCTGGTCATTTTCCATCCACCCCCCGCCTCCTTTCTTTCCCACATCCATCCATCTCCTCGTTGTCTCGCCCGACGGAGAGAGAGAGAGAGAGAGAGAGCTGCCTCTTCCCTTCCAGATCGCCGCTGGCACCTCCCTCTGGCGGAGCTGGCCGCCGTCCATGGCCTCCCTCACGCCCCTCCCCTTCCCCCACCCAACCAAACCGCACGTCCATGGCTCGATCTCGTCGGGAACGAGGCCACCTGCAACCACCGGCCTCCATCGATCCAACCATCCATCCATGCCCGCAGCAGCACTCTCGCCGCCCGTGCTCCGTCCCCAGCAGCGCACCCCGACGCCTCCTCGTCCCCACACAGCCCGCGAGGCACCGACCTTCCCAGATCCGATTGAGGCACCCCGCCTTCCTCTCCCTCGTCTCAGCTTTCTCCCAGATCCGATCGAGGCAATGCCGCCACACCACCCACCACCGCCGATCTCTCCCCTCGCCATGCACCTCTCCCCTCGCCTTCCTCCTAGGCTCCAAGGCTCGACGCTCGCGAGGGGGACGCAGTGAGGCCGAGGTGGAGGACGGGGTGCCTGTTCGGCTGCTTCTGTGCGGCCGGCGGCGAGCCGCACGCCGGGCACGCCCGCGCCCAGCTCGTCTCCTCCTCCGGCGTCCCCAACCCCAAGGTATTTTCCTCTCCCATCGTGCCCCACGTTGAGCCCGTGCGTTTATCCTTCTCGAGCCAAGGTTCTGACACTGTCATGCGCTCCTTTGGTGTTCTATTTTTCATGCCCGCAGATGTCGTCCGAGGCGGTCAAGGTGGTGCTGCCGGAGTCAGTGCACCAGCACTCCACCGCACACATGCGATGACGCAGGCGGCTGCTTAGGGTTCCGGCCAGATGTCGAAGGCGAGGCCCCGACCTGCCCCCAACCGTGCCGCCCCCGCCCGTGACGCCGTCTTTGCCGCGGAGTTCCAGAGTTCAAGGACCGAATCACCGACGCCGTCAGTGACAAGCAGGTTCGACATCTTTCTCGGTTCTTTCCCCTGCATTCCTTTGGTAGCAGCACTAGTAGTATCTGTAATTTCTGTAGGAAATAACTAGTATCTGACTTCTAGGTCTTACAGTAGCATGACAGGCCCATATTTTCTCTTATGAAAATGAACAACCACTCATTTTGGCCATGTTGCAGTCACTTGGAAACATTATCGTAGCCTCTATGCATAGTCAGATAACCCAAAATATCTGCAGTCTGTCAATATTGTAAGAATCTTGCTCGTACCTGCTTGCTGCCGGACCACCAGAAAAATAAGTGAATGCAAGCCATCAGGTGACTTGTTTGTGTCTGCTTGCTGTGAAATTAGTCCATCCGCGTGGCTGTCCGACCATGTAAAAGGAAACCTAGAAGTTTGCTCTGCGTGGAACCGGTGGGTGGGCGCTTATGGACGGATTTTGCATACAATGTCTAACTTTATTTGGGCTTGCTGATTGTTCATTTTGAGTTGGAGATGAAATTGGTTTGGGCACCATAATGTAGATTTTTATTTTTACCCTTTTGTCAAATTTGCGTCGCACATTTGTTATATATATCAGAATGATTAAGAATCTGAAGGTAGGACTGTTTTTCACTCATCTCGCAGTTTCTGGGACGGGTGAGGATCATGGTGTGCTTTGGCTGTTCACAACTCGAGCGGACACGGTACTGGTCAGGTGCCATGGTGCCTGGTGCTTGCGTGGTTAGAAGCAACCTCTGGCTAATCCTCGGGTCATGGATGCCCTCTCACTCCCGTGCATTTGTCCCACTAAACCACTGCTGTAGCTCAAAGGACACTACAAATCTTCAATCGTATGTGTCATTCCTTCATACTACTATCTCTGCCCCCTTTATTAGCCTCAGATTTGGTTGGTCCTTTGTTCGATCAAATGCACAAATCAGATTTCTTCTTGGATGTCTATGTGTGCATTCTCTTAATTCTTTGATTAATGAAAGCAAAATACTAAAAATGTGCATGTTATGACTGGCCAATACACTAAGAAATAATAATGCTGTGCAACTTTATCAAGGATCGACTAGTTAGTTACTGGGAAGCATTATCGAATGTTGTTCTTCCCTGCTCTTACCGGCGTCCTTTTAATTAGCGTATTCTGAGCGAAAAATCTTTCTGATTTTCTTAGTTTCTGAGCCAAATTGGTTGCTGAACCCATTAAATATCTGTCAACCCTTGCTGAGTGTTAAGTACCCGCTGGTTGTTATTATTGCTCTTTTTTATGAAGGAAGTTAGTGTTTAACATCTATCGCTTTAACGCCTAGCGACTAAACAATGTTTTGCTTCTGGTTAGTTAGGATGATTCGTCCGCTTGTATCCATTTTCCTGAACTAATTCCGTGTATTACTTCGTTTTAGGTTAATTTACTGATTTGGTTTCCTCTGCTGGTGATGCTTGTTCCTGAAGGCGCTGGCCAAGGAGCTGGTGCAGTCCAGGAAGGCGGTCAACCACCTCTACGAGAACAAGGCTCAGCTCAACTCCATCTCCATGCACCTCGGCAAGATCGTCGGTAATGGACACCCCCTGCATCGTATCTATCTTTCTAGATAGCATTCAGTATGATAACATTTAGTAATTTACAGCTGCTATTCATGATGCTATTACAAACTCTGAAATCTGGTACTTTAGTCAAATGTGCTTCCTTTTTGAACAACTGTGCACCTTGGCGAGCTCGTCGGTAGCAAACAGTTTCTACTGGCCTCGTATCATTCTATACTAGTATGGATAGATAGCACCCCAGTTTGTTGTCTACTGACCTCTGCTGGTGTCTTGAAATTCTTGGGAATGGCCCGTCCGTCTGGACATGCAGTTAGTCTGAATCTGTTTTGGCAGCTAACATGCCTCGTCATTCTGACTACCTGCTTTCTCACTTCATGGCACTTGAGAACATTCATGTTCTGTTTTCTCCATTCTCACATTCTGGCATATATTACTTCAACGATCTCACAATGGCGGTTTAGGACATGCTTATCCTTGCAAAAAAAACTGAGCTCAGGCAATACTAATGTTTATATCTATCATTCAGTACTACTGTTTATATCTAATCAAGGCCTTATGATTTACACAGGTCGGGTTGTCGCAGGTTCCATGGAGCCCCCTCCCCTCGTCAAGCTCGGCGCCAAGAGCGAGGAGCTGCTCTTCGCCTCGCCTCGCCTCGCACAAGCAACGTTGTCTAGTTGCAAGCAAATATTCCTGTATGCTCTTTCACTAGTGTCGACCCTTGCTTTCGTTGTTAATAATACACGCATGCTCCACAACTAATATAGAAGATGCATTTCCATCCCATCTAGTAGGTGCTGACTCAATGCAAACAAATAAAATAAAATTAGTAGCTGTTGACTGCTCACACCCCATATATGCTGAACGATGCTAGCTGCTGTACAATGTGATGTTGCTTGCTTGATTGATGACTTGTTGTCATTAACTAGAAAAAAGAAGAAAACCTTGTCAATTTATTTGAGGAGAATCATGTAGCCCATTCATTAGACAACCAGTACTACTACTTGTATTTGCATGTTTGCTTGCTTGCTTGCTTGTAGCACTATCAAGTGTGAGGAAATCCAGTACTAGGATGTGTGGAGCTGGGACGCTGTTGGATCATTAGCACTTGTAGCACTATCAAGTTAGTACTGATTGCAGATAGAAAACCTTGTAATTTTGTTTCTGTAAGCTAAACTTTGTGATTTAATTTCTGGAAGCTAAACATTGTAAGTCTATTAAGAAACTTGAGCAAAATCAGTCCACAAGTTAGTTGAAGTCACAAGTAAGTCTATTAATAACTTAGCACTGGTCAAGTTAGTTGAAGTCACAAGTGCTAAGTCTATCGACTTAGTTTTCTGCTGGAAGTCAAATCTCCTAAACACTAGAATGCTGAAATATCAGGGTAGCAAGTACTAGCCCTGTGCTTCATTCTATGTACCGTTCTGGTGTCTGTGCATGTATGTGCTAGCTTTTTGTGTAGAATAGTGAGTTGATGCTTCTTTCTACAGAAATACAACATGTTAGCTCTATGGATGTTTATGTACCTGCAACTTCTGCCAGCTCTAACTTGGTTATATAACAGTTCAATTCAGTCAATCTTTCGGGTGTTGATACACTACTGTGCAAGTTCTATGGTATGTGAGTTCCTTCTATTGCTGCAAGCATTGACACAATATGTCTTGTGCAGGGAGCTCCACATCCGATTCTCGTCCATCGTCGGCAGCAAGGAGCTGGGCCAAGGGGGCAAGCAGCGCTGCTGGTTACTTGGGGCACCATGGCGTGTGGCGGCCTATTTTGCTTCCAAGAGCAGTACTGTTTATTTGAAATTGAATGATGTACTCGGCTACCGCCTAGTAAAAAATTGAATGATTGTCATGTACTGTCTATGATGTAGTGAGCTTTAGGAGTGAAATGAAATTTTATTTGCTGTTGTATGTGTTATTTTCCTGTAATGTTGTGTACATTTTACTTGAACATTAAGTTCTCCAGAAAATGTTCTTACTGGACCTGATAGTGGCCAGGACCCAAATATACTTGTACTATTAAGATGCCATGGCCCAAAATAACCTAGGCTGAAAAGCTATTCAGAAGTACTATAAGAAGGCCTCGACTCAAATAGAAAATAGAAACAAAAAGGAAACAAACTCTGTGGAAAGGTAAGGGCCCATGATAGAAAAGGCCCAAAAACATCTAGGAAAAAAATCATAAATGGGCCGAATTGTTGGGCTAGGCCCATGTAGAAAACTGAATTGGACCGGGCTGAATCTTGTGCCACATCAGCTTGCCACGCTGGATGCCTACGTGGCCTGGGGAGGTTGCTAGTGACCAAAACGCCACAGTAGAAGTATTTTGGTCGTAAACGTCTTTGACCATTCCAGAAGAAAGGTCGCTATAGTCAGTTTACAACCGCCAGCTTTTGACCTTCTGTTTTTGGTCACAAAAAGGTCATAAATGGAAATTTGTGACCTTTCAGTGACCAATAGTGGTGGTCACAAGTTGACATATTTCTTGTAGTGACCAAACGTTAAAACAGTAAACATGATCCACGTGACGAAGAGGAGAAGCAAACACACACTCCGAGACATACGCGCCGTAGAGCCCGTCACCCCTAAGTTCAACCCCTGGTTGGCCTGCCCGATCACTTTTGATCGCAGGGATCACCCGACAAGCATCCGGCATGAAGGATTAGCTGCCTTGGTGTTAGACCCAATAATAAATGGATACCATCTCACACGAGTCCTTATGGACGGCGGTAGTGGTCTAAATCTGATATATCCGGACACCGTCCGCAAAATGGGGATAGACCCGACAAAAATCAGCGACAGTAATACTACCTTCAAGGGAGTAATATCAGGCCCAGAGGCCCGCTCCACGGTCTCTCTAATACTAGAGGTTGTATTTGGTTCACCCGACAACTACCGAAGTGAGAAGTTAGACTTCGACATTGCTCCATTCCTAATCGGCTATCAAGCACTACTCGGAAGAACAACTTTCGCTCGTTTTAATGCGGCACCACATTACGCTTCTCTTAAGCTTAAGATGCCTGGTCCACGTGGCACCATCACAGTTGGTGGAAATATTGAGCGTTTTCTACACGCGGAAGAACGTGCGGCGGCTCTAACAGCCGAGCACTAGACGGCCTCACCAACCAGAATAAATGACAGGTCGTCAAGACCGCGGACACGGTTAGACGTGTTCGGCGCATCACTAGATATACCTGAGACTGGTTTGATGGTTAAACCCTCATAGACGGTACCAGGGGCTTCCCGCATGTAATCAGGGCTAGTTCGGCTCAACTTGACTTATCTTGAATTTTAATGGTTAATCGAGAATAACCAATTTTTTGGCACGACAACTTTCACCTAAGTTCTTCTCTTTTACAGATGACAATCGTGCTACACCCGTCCAGGACACGACACAACAGAGACACAGGCGCAGACGTGCAGCAGGGACCCGCTCAAAGGTTTCTTTTCAGATTAAGACCCTGCGTAAACCTTTTTTATTGTCTCTTGTTGTTCACACCCTCCGGATACTCAATACAACCGAGAAGGATGCTGACGTTATTGGCATTTCGCCACGTCAGAATATTGCACGTACTTGGACACTCGGGGTTTATTATTAAGGGCATTGTTCAGCCCGGCCTATGTTATAAAGACCGAATACCTTAGGGAGTGTTCGGCGTCGCGAGTTTGGCCTTATATGCATTAGCTCCGAATCATGTCTTTGGTCAAATGTTGGGTTTGCCCGGCTCCCGTGTTTTGCTACCTTACGTTCCGCTCTATCGGCTAAGGCGGCACCGGGAGAACTACTGCGATTGTGCCCTGGTTCATCCGGATGAGCACCTTAGTAGAGAAAGCCGAAAACTGACTATCATGATAAAGCGCGAGACTGGTCAACCACTCGATTACTTAGCGGAATCTTCAGGATTCCTCCACATTAACGAAGGGCCGTTTCCCGGTCATGTACATATGCGCACCGTATTCAGACAAGCGCAGAAGTACCAGGGGCTATATAGTAATCCCACCGTCAAACTCCTATGGCTAAGTGAAAGTGTTAAAGCAATATAGTCCGATTGCCTCGTTCGCTGCGCTACCACCTCCTTAATGGACCAAGACGTTGGATCAAGTGTGAATATGCGTTTTTTGCGAACACCCCCGCATTATATGCGTGGGGGCTGAAGCCGACGACTGCAAACTTTCAGATTATATACATATATACATAAACGGCTGCACATGAGGCATCATAATACTTTCAGGCAAAAGTATAAACACAACCTTTACAATTCAATAAAACATTGTTTTTTACAATGGGAATACATGTCACTAGAACATAATATTCTTCGAGCACTGAGCCTCTATTGAACGAGCGCCTTCAAGGACTTCTTCAAAGTAGTGCTCGGCAGATACTCGGCCCACGGCAGAACTCTGGGTTGCAATAGTGGTGGCCTCCATCTCTGCCCAGTATGTCTTGACACGGGCAAGTGCCATCCGCGCACCCTCTATGCACGCCGACCTCTTCATAGCATTGATGTGCGGCACAACACCAAGAATTGTTGCACTAAACTAAAATAACTATTCGGCCTTGGCCCTTCTGGCCACAGATGATCCACAACAGACCTCATGGCAAGTCCGGACAACCTATGGAGCTCGGCCCACTCGGCCATTCGCTCATTCAACAGCAGCGAGTGCACTGGAACATTGAACTGTGACCAGAACAACTTTTCCACTTCACGATCTTTTTGATCCTTGAAGTACTCGGCCGCATCAGCAGCACTTGCTGCCAAATCCACGTATGCGTCTGCCGAACTCCATAGTTGATCAAGAGGGGCATACTTTGGATCTCCGAACTTCATCCACAACAAAAAGGGCTTCCCAGCCGCGATATCTCTAGCTTGACGCAACTCCTCCTTCGCCGCTATGACTTTGGAGTGGGCTTCCTTGGCTGCTACCATGGCCTTCTCCAGGGCTGTCGCCTTCACTCGGCTTTCTTTTTCAAGAGGCTGGTAACGGTCGGCGGCATCTTTCAACTGAACGGCCATTTTGGCTATTTTTTCCTTGCTTTGGCAATGCGCAGCCTGTTCGGCCCTCAGCTCTTCGACCACCTTTAGAGCAGCCGCATCACTATTCCTGGCTTGTTCCTTGGCTCGGGCAAGTTCCGCCCGAAGGGTCTCCACGGCGGAAGCTCCATCTGCAGTTACAAGATATTAAAGATACTGGCATCATGCTCCTCTTACTATGTGTTGATCACCGGAGAAATCACATACCCTGTGCATCGTCGAGCCGCTTGTTGACAAGCACGATGTCGGCATTTGCCGCACCAAATTGCTGCCTCATCTCGGCAAACTCATCAGTCCGGCTAGCCACCGGACCTTCAGCCACCTACACATGACGGCGGCCTGATTATTACCTAGGACTATGATCCTCTGTTTGCCGCCGTTCTCGACGGCAACTAGAGTCTCAGGGGATACTATCTGCATAGGGCACACCTAACGTGTGCGGTACTGTCAAAAACATACACTATTTCACGTACCTCAAAGCCTTTCAGCAGACTAATAAAAGCTTCGTGCAACCCGCTTTCGGCGGATGAAATCCTCTCAATCACCGTACCCATTAGCGTATGATGCGCTTCTGAGATGGCCGCTTGCTCCATAAGATCCTTCAGTGCATCCGATCGCACACCGGACGGTTCCGGACTCTTTCTGTTACTCTCTTTAGGAGCCGAATACTGAGGACTTCGGGTGGCCGAAGGATTACCCTCTGGACTTGGCCGATCAGGAGAAACCCTCTGCGACGACACTTCAGGGTCGCCCACCCCATGAGGCGGGGTGGCATGGGGAGGTGTTTGATACGTCTCCGTCATATCTACTTTTCCAAAAAAACTTTTTCCCTTGTTTTGGACTCTAATTTGTATGATTTGAGTGGAACTAACCCGGACTGACGCTGTTTTCAGCAGAATTGCCATGATGTTGTTTTATGTGCAGAAAACAAATATTCTCGGAATGACCTGAAACTCCACGGGAGGTCTTAGAAAAAATAATAAAAAATCCTCGCCAAATATGAAGACCAGGGGGCCCACACCCTTCTCACGAGGGTGGGGGGCGTGCCCCCCTACCTTGTGGCCCCCATGGAGACCCTCCGACGCCAACTCCAACACTATATATTTGCTTTCGGAGAGAAAAAAATCAGAGAGAAGAAATCATCGCGTTTTACGATACAGAGCCGCCACCAAGCCCTAAAACCTCTCGGGAGGGCTGATCTGGAGTCCGTTCGGGGCTCCAGAAAGGGGGATTCGTCGCCGTCGTCATCATCAACCATCCTCCATCACCAATTTCATGATGCTCACCGCTGTGCGTGAGTAATTCCATCATAGGCTTGCTGGACGATGATGGGTTGGATGAGATTTATCATGTAATCGAGTTAGTTTTGTTAGGGTTTGATCCCTAGTATCCATTATGCTCTGAGATTGATGTTGCTATGACTTTGCTATGCTTAATGCTTGTCACTAGGGCCCGAGTGCCATGATTTCAGATCTGAACCTATTATGTTTTCATGAATATATGTGAGTTCTAGATCCTATCTTGCAAGTCTATAGTCACCTACTATGTGTTATGATCCGGCAACCCCAAAGTGACAATAATCGGGACCACTCCCGGTGATGACCATAGTTTGAGGAGTTCATGTATTCACTATGTGCTAATGCTTTGTTCCGGTTCTCTATTAAAAGGAGGCCTTAATATCCCTAAGTTTCCAATAGGACCCCGCTGCCACGGGAGGGTAGGACAAAAGATGTCATGCAAGTTCTTTTCCATAAGCACATATGACTCTACACGGAATACATGCCTACATTACATTGACGAACAAGAGCTAGTTCTTTGTCACCCTATGTTATTACTGTTACATGATGAACCGCATCCGGCATAATTATCCATCACAGATCCGGTGCCTACGAGTTTTCCATATACTGGTTTACGCTTATTTACTTTTCCGCTGCTACTTTTACAATCACTACAAAATACCAAAAACATTACTTTTGCTGTCTTTACCTTTGATGCCGCTACCACTATTATCATATTACTTTGCTACTAAACACTTTGCTGCACATACTAAGTTTCCAGGTGTGGTTGAATTGACAACTCAGCTGCTAATACTTGAGAATATTCTTTGGCTCCCCTTGTGTCGAATCAATAAATTTGGGTTGAATACTCTACCCTCTAAAGCTGTTGTGATCCCCTATACTTGTGGTTATCAAGACTAATTTCTGGCGCCATTGCCGGGGAGCATAGCTCTACTCTTTGAGTCATTTGGGATTTATATCTGCTTATCATTATGAAGAACTTGAGAGATCCAAAAACCAAGATCTATCCCTCAACTACGAGGGGAGGTAAGGAACTGCCATCTAGCTCTGCACTTGATTCACCTTCTGTTATGAGTAAGTTTGTGACACCTACACCTGCTTCTGCTATTCGTTCTGATATGTCGCATGTTATTGATGATGCCACTTCTGCTATGCATGATACTTATGATGAAACTGCTTCTATGTCTGATACTACTGTGCCTCTTAGTGAATTTCTTGATGAACAAATTGCTAGGGCTAGAGAAAAAGAAATTATTGAATCTGAATACGATGATGATAGTGATGATGAAAACATGCCTGCTATTCCTAAAGGTTATCTTTTTGATAAGGAATCTTCTGCCGCTATTTTCGCTTGCAAGGATAGATATGAGCTTAAGAGGTTATTAATTAAATGGAACAAAGAATCACTTAGAGATAAAATGAGACCCGACCCTGCTTTTGCTACTTCACCTATATGTGTTCCTGATAAAGATTATGAATTCTCTGTTGATCCTAATATAATTACTTTGGTTGAATCTGATCCGTTTTATGGCTATGAATCTGAAACTGTTGTGGCACATCTTACTAAGTTAAATGATATAGCTGCCCTGTTCACTGATAGTGAGAGATCACTTTACATCTATTTACTCAAAATATTTCCGTTCTCATTAAAGGGTGATGCTAAGACATGGTTTAATTCTCTTGATCCTGGTTGTGTGCGTAGTCCCCAGGATATGATTTATTACTTCTCTGCTAAATATTTCCCTGCTCATAAGAAACAAGCTGCTTTGAGGGAAATATACAACTTTGTGCAAATTAAAGAAGAGAGTCTCCCACAAGCTTGGGGGAGGCTTCTCAAGCTACTTAATGCTTTGCCTGATCATCCTCTTAAGAAACCTGAAATACTTGATATCTTTTATAATGGACTAACCGATGCTTCCAGAGATTACCTGGATAGTTGTGCTGGTTCTCTTTTCAGGGAAAGAACACCGGATGAAGCTGAAATTCTATTGAATAATATGTTGACAAATGAAAATAATTGGGCACCTCCTAAGCCAGCTCCTGCTCCAATTACTGAGCCTATTCCTAAACCAACTCCAAAGAAGAGAGGTGTTCTATTTCTCAGTCCTGAAGATATGCAAGAGGCAAAGAAATCTATGAAAGAGAAAGGTATTAAAGCTGAAGACGTTAAGAATTTAGCTCCTATTGAAGAAATACATGGTCTTAATTCACCGCCTGCTGAAGAAACTTATGATCTCAATTATTTATTTGTTGAAGAACCTCCTGATCCCGATATCCCGGCATAGGTAGTAAAGGTAAATTCTCTCTATAGATATGATAAAGCTGAAGTTCCTCCTACTAAAATTGCTAGTCAGTTCTTGGATGAGTTTGATAACTTTATGTTTAAGCAAGACGACTTCAATGCTTATTTTGGTAGACAATTAAAAGAAAATGCTTATATGATTAGACGCTTGGGTGATTATATGGCTGATATTAAAGGTGAACTTAAACTTATTAGCAAACATGCTTCTATGGTTACCACTCAAGTAGAACAAGTACTTAAAGCTCAAAAAGAAGTGCTTGATGAAATGAGTAGTAAGAAAAATGATTATGCTGTTAGAGTGGCTACTAGAACTGGTAGAATGACTCAGGAACCTTTGTATCCTGAAGGCCACCCTAAGAGAATCGAGCGAGATTCTCAGAGAAATAATGTTGATGTTCCTAGTTCTTATAAAAAGAAGAAAAAGAAAAATGATAGAACTGTGCAAACTTCTAGTGAACCTATTGCTGAACCACCTGATAATCCAAATGATATATCTATGTCTGATGCTGAAACACAATCTGGTAATGAACATGAACCTAGTGAAAATACTAATGCTGATGTTCATGATGATGCTCAACCTAGTAATGACAATGATGTAGAAATTGAACCTGCTATTGATCTTGATAACCCACAATCAAAGAATCAACGTCATGATAAGAAAGATTTTATTGCTAGGAAACATGGTAAAGAAAGGGAACATTGGGTTCAGAAACCCATGCCTTTTCCTCCAAAACCATCCAAGAAAAAGGATGATGATGATTTTGAGTGCTTTGCTGAAAAGATTAGGCCTATCTTTTTGCGTATGGGATTAACTGATGTGCTCAAAACAAACCATTATGCTAAATATATGAAGGATATCATTACTAATAAAAGAAAGATACCGGAAGCTGAGATTTCCACCATGCGTGCTAATTATACTTTTAAGGGTGGCGCCTACTGAAATATCTTTGCAAATGGTTGATAAATCAACTGCTATACCTGTCGGTATTTGTGAGGATGTGCCTGTTGTAGTTGCAAATGTTAGTATTTTGACGGACTTTGTTATTCTTGATATTCCCGAGGATGATAGTATGTCTATTATTCTTGGAAGACCTTTTCTTAATACTGCAGGGCTGTTATTGATTGCAACAAAGGCAATGTCACTTTTCATGTTAATGGTAATGAGCATACGGTACACTTTCCGAGGAAACAACCTCAAGTTCATAGTATCAACTCCATTGGAAAAATTCCATCAATTATAATTGGAGGTTTTGAATTTCCTATTCCTACTATCAAGAAGAAATATGATATACTTATTATAGGGGATGTGCGTATCCCCATTGAGGTAACTTAGTGTTATTCAAAATTTCTCCGGTTTCATGATTATCGGAATGAGTTTGTTAACAAGACTTGATCAACCTTGTTAGTGGATTCTTTTTGATGAGCATGAGATGGATGAAACTAGAAGCACAAACTTCTGTACCCTCTTTATATTTTCTGTTATTTATATTAAATAAAGTAAAAATAGTATTTTCCTGTCTGTTTCCTGGCTTGTCCGTGCAATATAAAAATATCCCGAAAACAAAAGTCCTTAGAATGACATGCCAATTTAATATGATTTTTTCGAGAATATTTGAGGATTTACTGTGCAAAAATTACCGCGGGAGGAGCTGTCACCTGGCCACGAGGGTGGTGGGCACCCCCCGTGCCTCATGGGCCCACGGTGGCCCTCCCCCACTTATCCCAGCACCCATCTTCTTCCTCTGTCTCACACAAACCCGAAAAACCAACTCAAGCACGAGTTCCAGCCACTTTTGCTGTGATTTCGATCTCCTTGCTCAAAGCACCTCTCGCAAAACTGCTTGGGGAGATTGTTCCTTGGTATGTGACCCCTCCATTGGTGCAATTAGTTTTTGTTCTAGTGCTTTATTCATTGCAAATTTTTGCTGCATATGTGACCATGTTCTTGAGCTTGCATGTCAAATTTATATGGTTCCAAGTAGTTCTAATGCTTGATATAGGCTCTAGGCACTTGTAGGAGTAGTTGCTATCAGTTTTATTGAGTTTGGTTACTTTTATTTTGAAGTTACTAAAATTTCAGAATTTTTTAGAGATAAACAATATGTTTAGGAAGATGTTCCAAGGTGGTTCCTCTAAGAAGCAAGGACCC
Source organism: Triticum dicoccoides (assembly GCF_002162155.2). NCBI lineage: Eukaryota > Viridiplantae > Streptophyta > Magnoliopsida > Poales > Poaceae > Triticum > Triticum dicoccoides. Next base: position 652,081,821 of record NC_041382.1, read on the forward strand.
AGGATTGCTATGCGTGATGCTGACGAGGATCAACCAAGAGACGCTCCAGTACGGCCTTGCGAATGGCCGTCAGAAAATTTTATGGACCGTGCGGGAATTAAAGAAGAATTCAAAGCATATTTGCGCAATGCCGGTCTTGAGGATTTTGAGGCTAACAAATGCCCCCAGTATCATGATCTCACAAGTTCATTTGTGAGGAGGTTTGAGTATTCATCTTCGCGTAATTCTCCTTTAGTCATGTTTGATCTTTATGACAAATCTTATACCATGGACTTAGAGGATTTCACTTCTGCTTGTAAACTTCCATCATGGGGTAGTGTTAGGGATCCCCCTAAATCTGAATTTAGAAACTTTCTTGCTAGTATAACTGTGGGAGAATCTAGAGATATAACTTAGGCTACCATAGGGAGCATTCACTTTCCTGCTATACATTATTTTGCTCTTTTCATCGGCAGATGCATAAATGCTAAGGATGAAGCATGTCACATGTGTGTCCCTGATCTTAGCATTCTTAGGAGTGCTGTGTTAGGAGACCAATCTTATCATATGGGAGCCATTGTAGCTCATAGGTTGCATCATAATAGACATAATGGAGATTTCTTTGGAGGAATTTTTGCAACCCGCTTAGCTCATTTTCTTGAAATAGAGCTTCGCGAGGGTGATATGGAGTTGCCCCCTGCATATTTAGATTATGACTCTATGGCTTTGCACTAGTTTGTCGAGAGGTCTGAATCACCTCTCTTATACCGCTTAATTTTGATAAACGACGATTTTTCCGTATTACTCTCCCTGCTCCTGCCTTCTTTGATTCACAGGCAAAAGGAAGATATGTTATTACCAGAGAGGAGGCAGAAGAGTATGAGAGGAGAGCGGAGGCAGCTCGACTCCACGCTGCAGCTCAGCAGGCGATAACCGCTGCACATCAGTATGATCCCAACTATCCTTCCTCATCACAGTACGACCCCAACAACTATTATTATGGATATCCGCCAGGCCAGCCGTGGCCATAGACCAACTTAGGCCAAAAGCCTAAGCTTGGGGGAGTACGTATTTATCACCGACATTACATTTATGTTCACACACACTCATTGCTGGATGTCAGTGCTCATACTTTTTCACTGTAATATCCATGTTAGTTTATTTTCTTTTTCCTGCTTTCTTCTTGTGTGTTTGTTAAACCTTAAGAAAAACAAAAAAATTAGTAGTAGTTTATTTATCTGCTGTAGTAGTAATAATTAAAAAGAAAACCCAAAAATATTTCCCGTTCTTCTTTTGCTTGTTGGGAGCTTTCCCGTGTAAATAGTTTTATTTCTTTTCTTTTCTTTGGGGGTCAGTAGGAAAAGACCATAATTAAATTGTTGAAGTGGCTCTTATATGCATTATTGTTGAATTAACCAAAGAGCCCATATTGCCTTGTCTTCTCCTGTTTATTGAATGCTCGCAGATTCCAGCTTAGTCCAATGCACGTGCACTCTTACTATTATTCACACCGTTCGGTCGTGCAAGTGAAAGGCAATTATGATGATATATGATGAACTGACTGAGAGGAGAAAAGCTGGTATGAACTTGAACTCTTTTGTTTTTGTAAATATGATGAGTCCCGCGTTCTTGATTCAGCTTATTACGAATAAACACGTTTGCAATGACAATTAGAGATCGTAGTTGCTTGTGTCATGCTTGATTAGCTATGAGTTATAATGATTTACCTTGTGTGCCAACAAGCTATTGAGATGGTTATGATGTGGTATGATGGGGTGGTATCCTCCTTTGAATGATTTAAGTGACTTGACTTGGCACATGTTCACACATATAGCAAATCAACATAGCCTTCACGATATTTGTGTTCATGGTAGATTATATCCTACTCATGCTTGCATCCAATGTTTATTAATTTTAATGCATGTACATGGCTGTTGTCGCTCTCTAGTTGGTCGCTTCCCAGTCTTTTGCTAGCCTTCACCTGTACTAAGCGGGAATATTGCTTGTGCATCCAATCTCTTAAACCCCAAAGTTATTCCAGATAAGTCCACTATACCTTCCTATATGCGGTATCTACCTGCCGTTCCAAGTAAATTTTTATGTGCCAAACTCTAAACCTTCAAATAAACATTCTGTTTTGTATGCTCGAATAGCTCATGTATCAACAAAGGTTGTCCTGATCTTCCGTGTTAGGCAGGTTATTCTCAAGAGGAGTGGACTCCGCTCCTCACTCACGAGAAAATGGCTGGTCATCGGGATGCCCAGTCCCATGCTTTATGCAAACTAAATCAAAATTAATTGCAAATAAAACTCCCCCTGGGACCTGATGTATGTTGGAGGCACTCATTGTTTTGAGCAAGCCATGGATTGGTGTTTGTTGGTGGAGGGGGAGTATAAACTTTACCATTCTGTTTGGGAACCGCCTATAATGTGTTTAGCATGGAAGATATCGCCATCTCTTAGTTTTTACGTTGACAATGAAAGTATACCGCTCAAAATGCAATTTATCTCTATTTCAAAACCGAGCTCTGGCACCTCTACAAATCCCTGCTTCCCTCTGTGAAGGGCCTATCCATTTACTCTTATGTTGAGTCATCACCCTCTTATAAAAAAGCACTAGCTGGAGAGCACAGCCGTCATTTGCATTCATCACTATTAATCTAAGTTGGGTGTGACTATGATTGGATCTCTTTTACCATGAATTACAATGTCTAGTGACTCCTTGATCTTTAAAGGTGCTCTGCATTTATGTTTTGCGGTCTCAGAAAGGGCTAGCGAGATACCATCTTGTTATATCGTATTATGATTGTTTTGAGAAAGTGTTGTCATCCGAGATTTATTATTATGACTTGCTAGTTGATTATGCTATTGATACGAGTAATTAGGAGACCTGAGAATTATTGCAAATGTGGTTAGTTATGATCTATGCTGAAAACTTGAATGCTGGCTTGACATAGTTACAACAACAAGAGCAAACAGAGTTTGTAAAAGTTTTTCTTTCTTTCTTTCAGTCTGTCAACTGAATTGCTTGAGGACAAGCAAGGGTTTAAGCTTGGGGGAGTTGATACGTCTCCACCGTATCTACTTTTCCAAACAGTTTTGCCCTTGTTTTGGACTCTAATTTGTATGATTTGAATGGAACTAACACAGACTGATGCTGTTTTCAGCAGAATTGCCATGATGTTGTTTTATGTGCAGAAAACAAATATTCTCGGAATGACCTGAAACTCCACGGGAGGTCTTAGAAAAAATAATAAATAATCCTTGCCAAATATGAAGACCACGGGGCCCACACCCTTCTCACGAGGGTGGGGGGCGCGCCCCCTACCTCGTCGGCCCCCTGGAGACCCTCCGACGCCAACTCCAACTCTATATATTTGCTGGAACTCATCGCGTTTTACGATACGGAGCCGCCGCCAAGCCCTAAAACCTCTCGGGAGGGCTGATCTGGAGTCCGTTCAGGGCTCCGGAGAGGGGGATTCATCACCGTCGTCATCATCAACCATCCTCCATCACCAATTTCATGATGCTCACCGCCGTGCATGAGTAATTCCATCGTAGGCTTGCTGGACGGTGATGGGTTGGATGAGATTTATCATGTAATCGAGTTAGTTTTGTTAGGGTTTGATCCCTAGTATCCATTATGTTCTGAGATTGATGTTGCTATGACTTTGCTATGCTTAATGCTTGTCATTAGGGCCCGAGTGCCATGATTTCAGATCTGAACCTATTATGTTTTCATGAATATATGTGAGTTCTAGATCCTATCTTGCAAGTCTATAGTCACCTACTATGTGTTATGATCCGGCAACCCCGAAGTGACAATAATCGGGACCACTCCCCGTGATGACCATAGTTTGAGGAGTTCATGTATTCACTATGTGCTAATGCTTTGTTTCAGTTCTCTATTAAAAGGAGGCCTTAATATCCCTAAGTTTCCAATAGGACCCCGCTGCCACGGGAGGGTAGGACAAAAGATGTCATGCAAGTTCTTTTCCATAAGCACGTATGACTATATACGGAATACATGCCTACATTACATTGACGAACTGGAGCTAGTTCTGTGTCACCCTATGTTATGACTGTTACATGATGAACCGCATCTGGCATAATTATCCATCACTGATCCGGTGCCTACGAGTTTTCCATATACTGGTTTACGCTTATTTACTTTTCCGCTGCTAATTTTACAATCACTACAAAATGCCAAAAACATTACTTTTGCTGTCTTTACTTTTTTTGCCGCTACCACTACTATCATATTACTTTGCTACTAAGCACTTTGCTGCAGATACTAAGTTTCCAGGTGTGGTTGAATTGACGACTCAGCTGCTAATACTTGAGAATATTCTTTGGCTCCCCTTGTGTCGAATCAATAAATTTGGGTTGAATACTCTACCCTCGAAAGCTGTTGCGATCCCCTATACTTGTGGGTTATCAGTGTTTCACTCTCCATCATCTCCGGAAGAAGATCCCTCAAAGACGAACTCTGTTGAGAAGGGCTACGATCCGAACTACAAAGATATATGCTTCGGTTATTGTCTTCAGAAGTAATGTAGGATATTTTTACTATTAAGTACTTTTTTGTTACTTGTACCTCGATAGAGAGCTGATCCCCTTGCGGGCACTGTGCGGCAAAAGTACCCTCCATGGCAGGACCCTCTGGCGAAGATTTCTTCCCCTGTTTAGAAACCTTTGTTTCCGGGTCTTTAGAGGTGGTCCTCCTCCTTCCTTGGGGAGAGGGAATTTCAGATTCTTCTCCCTGGTTATCCTCCTTCGCGGAGGCGCTAATTCCCCCAGTTTGGATGAATAATGAGTGAGGCCTGCTTTCAGCCTCTTTATTCCCCCCTTTATCTTCCCCTGAGGGCGCCTAATAAGGCGCCGGCTCAAGCATTCTGGCTAGTACTGGATTTGCTGAGCCTCTAGGAAGGGGGGCCGAATACCTGATCATCTTCGCCTTTGTTACCCAATCCTAGTCAAGGAGCGACTTTTCAGAATAATGTTATGATAAATAAAAAGACAGCATGTTCGGCCATAGGATTACTTACTTGGGTATCTGGGCGATTACAGCTTAGACCCGCATCCTCGGTGGTGTCCGGACACTTTATTTGTGGTCCGAAGAACAATTTTTACATCTCTTCGAGCATCATGCCGAGGAAGTGCTGAATAGTTCGCGGTCCTTCCGGGTTGAATTCCCACATACGGAGGGGTCGATGTTTGCAAGGCGGGACTCGACGAACTAGCATGACTTGCATTACCGTGACCATGCTGACATCTCTCTCAAGGAGATCTCGGATGCAACTCTGCAATATCGGCACATAATTTACTGGCCCCCAGTTCAGCCCCTTGTTGATCCATGACGTCAGTTGTGGTGGGGGCCCGAGCGAAAGGCAGGGCCAGCTACCCACTTGGCGCTTCAAGGAGCTGTGATATAAAACCACTCCCGTTGACATAAACCGGACACCTCTGGGAAGGAACCCTCTAGCCACGGAACATCAGAACTTTTGCTTATTACGGCACCTCCGCACTCTGCATGTCGCCCCTCGATTATCTTCGGCTTCACATTGAAAGTCTTGAGCCACAGGCCGAAGTGTGGGGTAATGCGGAGAAAGGCCTCACACACAACGATGAACGACGAGATGTGAAGGAGGTAATCCGGGGCCAGGTCATGGAAATCCAACCCATAATAGAACATGAGCCCCCTAACAAAGGGATCCAGAGCGAGGCCTAGCCCTCGGAGAAAGTGATAGATGAATACAACGCTCTCGCCGGGTTCGGGAGTGGGAATGACCTGCCCTCGAGCAGGTAGCCTGTGCGAGATTTCGAGGGTCAAATACCTGGCCTCTCTTAGCTTCTTGATGTCTTCCTCTATGACAGAGGAAGGCATCCACCGACCTTGAAGGTTGGATCCGGACATGGTTGAAGGTCTGAAGAGCCTGACCTGAGCCTTGGGTGTTGGAACTCATGGCGGGGGAAGGATTCGATTGAGTACGAGAGGGAAAAAAGGACAGGCCTTGGCCTCTTTATAAAGAGGGTGAATATCAAGCGTCCTCCTCGTGGCCGTTTGGGACTTGCCTAAAATTAAGGAGTCATACCAACGGGCATGATTGGGTTACCCACGTCCGTATTGATGAGAACCCCATAATAAGGGGGACACGATCTCTGCTTCGACAAGACGTGTCAAGAAAACTGCCTCGCGATATTTGCAGTGCTGGTTGAGAAAAACGGTTCGAATAATGACCGGGCCAGGGCATGATGTCATGTTGCTACACGTGTCAGCAGATTAGATTTGTGGAAATATTATTCTCTCTACGGTGGTATGAGGAACTTTTTTTGCAAAACCGGACACTATCCTTGTGTTCAAAATCTTCTATGGAGTATTCGGAGGAAGAACCCGCCTTGCAATGCCGAAGACAAATCTGCGCGCCAGACTCATCGTCATTGAAGCCTGGTTCAGGGGCTACTGAGGGAGTCCTGGATTAGGGGGTCTCCGGACAACCGGACTATATCCTCTGGCCGGACTGTTGGACTATGAAGATACAAGATTGAAGACTTCGTCCTGTGTCCGGATGGGACTTTCCTTGGCGTGGAAGGCAAGCTTGGTAATACGGATATGTAGATTTCCTCCCTTGTAACCGACTCTGTGTAACCCTAGCTATCAGTGTCAAAACTGGCGGATCTCGGGTAGGGGGTCCCGAACTGTGCGTCTAAGGCAGATGGTAACAGGAGGCAGGGGATGCAATGTTTACCCTGGTTCGGGCCCTCTTGATGGAGGTAATACCCTACGTCCTACTTGATTGTTCTTGATGATATGAGTATCACAAGAGTTGATCTACCACGAGATCAGAGAGGCTAAACCCTAAAAGCTAGCCTATGGTATGATTGTATGTTGTCCTACGGACTAAAACCCTCCGGTTTATATAGGCACCAGAGGGGGCTAGGGTTACACAAGGTCGGTTACAAAGGAGGAGATATACATATCCGTATTGCCTAGCTTGCCTTCCACACCAAGTAGAGTCCCATCCGGACACGGGACGAAGTCTTCAATCTCGTATCTTCATAGTCCAACAGTCCGGCCAAAGGATATAGTCCCGCTGTCCGAAGACCCCCTAATCCAGGACTCCCTTAGTAGCCCCTGAACCAGGCTTCAATGACGATGAGTCCAGCGCGCAGTATTTTCTTTGGCATTGCAAGGCGGGTTCCTCCTCCGAATACACCAGGGAAGAGTTTGAATATGAGGATAGTGTCCGACCCTCCAAAATAAGTTCCACATACCACCGTAGAGAGAATAATATTTCCACAAATATAATATGCTGACACGTTTTGACAGCATGACATCACACCATGGCCCGGTTATTATTCGAACCGCTTTTCTCAACCAGCTCCGCACATATCGCGAGGCGGTTTTCTTGATACTTCTTGTCAAAGCAGAGATCGTGTTCCCCTTATCACGGGATTCTCATCAATACGGGCGTGGGTAACCCAAGCGCCATCAATTACGGCACCTGGGGAATAAGCGGTTTTTGCCAGGCAAGTGGGGAGACTCATCGCCTCCTTCGCCCTTATAAAGGGACAAAGATTTACTTTTTTCACCCACACCTTCTTCCTTCTCACTTACCCATTCCCGCACACTTGAGCTCTAGCGCCCAAGCTCGCGTTCTTCTTCTCGAACCACTCCAATCATGCCCAGAGCAGGAGGCAAGTGGATGGTCTCCTCCGTCATGGAGGAGAACATCAAAAAGTTACGGGAAGCCGGATACTTGCCCGCGGATATCGCGCACCGGCTGCCAAATGCGGGGCATATCGTCCCCACGCCCGAACCCCATGAGAGGGTAGTTTTTCTTACCCATTTCGTCCACGGACTGGGATTTCATCTCCACCCGTTTGTCCGCGGGCTCATGTTCTACTACAGGCTGGATTTCCATGATCTGGCCCCCAATTTCATCCTCAACATCTCGGCGTTTATCGTCGTGTGCGAGGCCTTCCTCCGCAACAGGCCCCACTTCGGCCTATGGCTGAAAACCTTCAATGTCAAACCGAAGGTGGTGGGTGGCCAGCAAGCAGAGTGCCGAGGCGCCATGGTGGGCAAGATGCCTAATGTCACCTGGCTCGAGGGCACCTACGTGGATACCATAAAGGGGTGGCAATCGGGGTGGTTCTACATCATCGAGCTGCGCGATTCCAACTGGGTGGCGGCCCCCAAATTTCGATCCGGAATCCCCATGCGGCTCACCTCCTGGAAAAAGAAGGGCCTATCCTCGGGTTCCGCGGTAGAGCTGACTGGACTCCAGACCTGCATCCAGAACATGACGAACAAGAAAATCAAGCTCGTCAACATGGTCCAGGTTATGCTCTTCCGCCGGATCCTTCCATGCCAACGACGGGCATTTGTTTTGTGGGAGTTCGACTCGGCCAAGCACCAGACGCTGCGAGAGCTCTATGACATGACGCACGAGGACGTCTGGAGGGTGCTGTTCAAGGGCGCCGAGATTCCTCCCTCCCTTACCGAGGACCGCGGACTCAGCGCAAAGCGCCGCGCCCATCCGGTAGGCTTTTATATCTCTCAGGGTATTTACTCGCCTTGGTTTAGTTATGTGCTGGATCTAAGCTTTCATGTCATTAACCGGACTGGATAGAGACAGCAGAGCAGCTTGATTGCCCAGCCCCCCTACCCTAAGATCCTGCAAATGCTCTTCTAACGAAGATGCTGACTCCGGCACCTTACGAGGTGCCGGAAAAGAAGGCCAAGAAGAAGGCCACGGGGACCCGAAAGGGTCTCCGGCGCAAGGTTACATCGGGCTCATTGTCCGATGACTCCGATGCACACTCCTCCCACAGAAACGAGGAGCAGGAGAAAAGCTCTCCCCCCCAGCCGGGGGAGACAAGAAAAGGAAGGCCGACCCATCCGGGGAGGCCGAAGGGTCCAAGAAGGGAAAGACCCTCCCTCCGGACTGTGCCACGACGACCGCCGACAGCGGCGACGAGTGGCTACCCAAGGACAAGCCCCTGGCGAAGTCGTAAGTGTCCGGACACCATAGTGCTTCATGGTATGTTTTATTGTACTGCCTTTCCTCATGCCGAACATGATTATGCAGTCCGTCCCGAGCTCATCTCGACGTACCCTCGTCGAGCGGCTCTTTGGACTCCTCGGATATGACCAGTGGTTCTCCTCCGACGGCTTGCACCCCTCGCCCTACGGACAACGCCGGGGTGCTGTCTCAAAAGGCACCGGGCCATGGGGAGGTGATCCTGGGGGCTCCTCACGGCGACCTCCTGGACCCTAGGTACCAAGGGAGCGAGGCTCCTATGGGCTTCGAGTTTAGGCCCCAGCCGGACGCTCTGCCGAAACCTTCGATGGTTCCGGACTCTGGCAGGCGGTCCCCCATTAAGGGGGGCCAACCATCCGTGCCGGTGTCCTCTGTCCAAACAGAGGCACCGGACGCCCTGCTGGAAGCGCTTTGCAGCGCTTCCGTCGCAGAAGAGCACCGCACTATCATGAGTGCGGTGGTTGAGAAGGTTCAGTCCGCCAAAAACGGAATGGCCAAAGCTTGCGCCAGCCTCCTAACAGGCTTTGAGGTAAGCATTCCAAATATAAGAAAATATTACCACATAGATAGTAGCCCCTGATGCTCTGTTCGGCATTCATGAAGAAAAGCCGAATAGATGATCAAATGATAACTCAGGAGTCTAATTAGAGTATGTTTATGTGTAAGTGCAGGCTTCACTGCTGGCCGCTGCCGCACGTACTGTGGAGGTCTCTGCGCTTAAGCAGGCCCTGAAGCGGTCCGAGGACGAGCTCAGCCTCACCAAGGGGCAGCTCGAAGAGAGCAAAGGTAAGATATACCTCCGTATATATAGTTAAAAAGAAGTTCGGGTGTAAAGTAATAGGATCATCATGAATTTGTCAGGGACCACGACCGAGGTGGAGACCCTGAGGAAGGCGGTGTCCGAGGCCGAAGACAAAGCGGCCAAAGAACGCCTCGAATGGGAGAAATAAGAAGCCCGAGTAGGCGAGGTGCAGCAAGAGCTTGAGGCTCTCGCCAAAAAGCACGAGTCCTTGGAGCTTGACTCCAAGACGCGAGAGTCTGAGCTTGCGCAGGCACTTGAAGGCGTCCAGAGCACCAAGGCCGAAGCGCACAAGGCTCTCCAGGAGATTGACGCGGCGAAGAAGATAGCAGCGGGTAAGGCATTCAATATGCAAAGCAAGCATGTGAAGGAGACTTTCCTTTTTCTTACCCGAGTTCAGAGCTCTCCAGGAGCGTTTACAGATCTTCTCCGCAGTGTACCGGATACCGCGGAGTTTTACCGGGCCGAGGAAGGGAGCTCAGCGGAGAAGTTGATCTGGTCTCAGTATACTGGGACCGAACACTCCGTGTCCTTGAGCGACCAGCTGAAGCAGTTGGTCGAACTTCACAAGGCGGCCGAACAGGCCATGAGGGGCCTTATAGTCCGGATGTGGCCTGGAAAGCCCCTGTCCGACAGCTACTTCAGTCTGGTGAGGCAGCTTATGGAAGCCTGCCCATGGCTTGAAGTCATCAAGCGGTCCGTCTGCATCGAAGGTGCACGCAGGGCTTTTGCCCGGGCGAAGGTGCACTGGGCAAAGCTGGACGCCGTGAAGCTGGTGAAGGAGGGGCCACCGGAGGGCAAGTAGCATCGCTGCCCCGAGAATTACTATGAGAGCGTCTTGAATGGTTCCCGCTTAGTGGCAGATGAGTGTGCCAATGATGTAATTTTTGAATGAACATGCCCATGTGATCCTGTAATATGAAACGAGTTCTTTTGCGCCATGCGACGCTTTGTTAATTTAAAATATTACCTTCTCTGCGGCCATTTTTATGAAATCTGAGAGTTGGCCGGTCGTCGGCTTCTACCCCCATGTAACTAGTACTGGGGTGTTCGGGGTAAATCTGAACACTCTTTACCCCAATTTTGGGTCCTTCAAGGGAAGTGTTCAGCGCAACGAAGCAGGCAACCGGACTATAATGCTTTATCACTCTCACTAAGCCATAGAAGTCTATAATTTTAAATTTTTTGCGAAGCCCCTGGTATTCGGAGGGCCGAATTTGGGGTGCTATACACGCCTAAGCCGGACAAGGCCGACTCCTCGCCCGAAGCGAAAAAAGTCTTTAAGGACTTGAGACCTCTCGAACAGCGACCAGTCTCTCGCCTTATCATGACAGTCAGTTTTTGGCTTACTCTACTAAGGTGCTCGTCCGGAAGAACCGAGACACAATCGCAGTAGTTCTCCCACCGCTACCTTAGCCGATATAGCGGAACATAAGGTACCAAAGCATGGGAGCCGAGTGACCCAACATTTGACCAAAGACATGATTCGGAGCTGATGCATATAATGCTATAAGTTCGGGGTGCCGCACTGTCGAAAGTGTTCAGACTTCCTGCGCCGTATTGTGGGGTAAACGAGATCCCTGGCATACTGACCGTACCCGAACGTGTGGGTGTGGATTGTCGTAAATGGACGTATAAGAGAAAAGAGAAAAACTTAAATAATGCAATGACAGATTAATGATATGCATTGTTATTTGAATAATACGTCGAAGCGTACTAGTACAAGTAGTGCAATAAGCATAAAGTAGGACAATTCGAAATGTCCTATCCCAGGGCAAGCTATGCATAAATAGTGAAAAACGGGTATATCAAGTATTACTAGAGACCACCTGGCGGTTCCCGTGTTCATCTTAGCTTCGTGCCGCCTTGGTTGTTGCTTCTGGAATGTGTCCGGCAATCATACTGCCGGAAAGGGCTTCCGAAGAGTTAGGCCCTGAAAGAGAAAAGGAATATCACAGGAGTACAACCCCTAGTGTGGTTAAGCCACAATGCGGGGTGTGTCCTGATTGTGCCCCCGCCTATGTTCATGGTATTTTCAATGCATAGTTATGTATGCACGGCGCAGATTTCGTCGCTTCACAGGGACTGGGACGGGGGCCGGATTGCTAGGTGAGCTCTGATTGTTCCAGGCGATCCTATTGCAGCTTGTTCCGGACTCGCTTGAAGGTGTCCGGGGGCTGTGACACTGAATGAGTGGTCTGCCTAAACATGCTGCTTTGTGCCTCTGCTGCAAGGGCCGCAGTGTGCTCTTCCGTACGGAGCGAGCGTTCTGTGTTTCCATTTACTGTTATAACCCCGCGAGGTCCTGGCATCTTGAGCTTGAGGTATGCGTAATGCAGCACTGCATTGAATTTTGCAAATGCTGTCCGTCTGAGCAGTGCATGATAGCCACTGCGAAACGGGACGATGTCGAAGATTAACTCTTCGCTTCGGAAGTTATCCTGTGATCCGAAGACCACTTCCAGTGTGATTGAGCCTGTACAATGGGCCTCTACACCTGGGATGACGCCTTTAAAGGTGGTTTTACTGGGTTTGATTCTCGCGGGGTCGATACCCATTTTTCGCATTGTATCCTGATAAAGCAGGTTCATGCTGCTGCCGCCATCCATAAGGACTCAAGTGAGGTGAAATCCGTCAATGATGGCGTCTAGGACCAGCGCGGCGGATCCGCCATGTCGGATGCTAGTGGGGTGGTCCCTGCGATCGAAGGTGATCGGACAGGCAGACCATGGGTTGAACTTTGGGGTGAGGGTGTAACGCCCTTGATGCGGCTATATCTCCTACATGTCAAAGCACGACTTAGAGGCATAAGCGCATTGAAAGCAATGTCGCAAGTGAGGTAATCTTCACAACATCCCATGTAAATAAATAAAGGGGAAAGGATACATAGTTGGCTTACACTCGCCACATCACACAATACATAAATAGCATTACATTCATCCAAATACACTCAAGGTCCGGCTACAGAACCAAAATGAAGATAAACCCCAAATGCAACATAGTCCCCGATCGCCCCAACTGGGCACCACTACTGATCATCTGGGAAAGACACGTAGTAACGACGAGAGTCTTCATCGAACTCCCACTTGAGCTCAATCGCATCACCTGGAGCGGTATCATCGGTCCCTACATCTGGTTTTGGAAGTAATCTATGAGTCATGGGGACTCAGTAATCTCACACCCTCGCGATCAAGACTATTTAAGCTTTTAGGTAAGGTAAAGGTATGATGTGGAGCTGCAGCAAGCGACTAGCATATAGGGTGGCTAACATACGTAAAATAGAGCGAGAAGAGAAGGCAAAGGCACGGTCGAACAACTATGATCAAGAAGTGATCCTAGAACAACCTACGGCAAGCATTACTCAAACACCGTGTTCACTTCCCAGACTCCGCCGAGAAGAGACCATCACGGTTACACATGCGGTTGGTGCATTTTAATTAAGTTAAGTTCAAGTCTTCTACAACCGGACATTAACAAATTCCCATCTGCCCATAACCACGGGCACGGCTTTCAAAAGTTCAAATCCCTGCAGGGGAGTCCCAACTTAGCCCATCACAAGCTCTCACGGTCAACGAAGGATATTCCTTCTCCCAAGACAATCCGATCAGACTTGGCATCCCGGTTACAAGACATCCTCGACAATGGTAAAACAAATCCAGCAACACCGCCCGAATGTGCCAACAAATCCCGATAGGAGCTGCGCATATCTAGTTCTCAGGGCACATCGGATAAGAAATCCGTACAACTAAAACCAGCCCTCGAGTTTCCCCGAGGTGGCGCTGCAAGGGGCTCTAGTTTAGGCCAACACTCAGAGGAGCACTGGCCCAGGGGGTTTAATAAAGATGACCCTTGGGCTCCGGAAACCCAAGGGAAAAAGAGGCTAGGTGGCAACTGGTAAAACCAAGGTTGGGCATTGCTGGAGGAGTTTTATTCAAGGCGAACTGTCAAGGGGTTCCCATTATAACCCAACCGTGTAAGGAACGCAAAAATCCGGGAACATAACACCGATATGACGGAAACTAGGGCGGCAAGAGTGGAACAAAACACTAGGCAAAAGGCCAAGCCTTCCACCCTTTACCAAGTATATAGGTGCATTAAGATAAACAAGATAATATTGTGATATCCCAACAATAAACATGTTCCAACAAGGAACGATCTCCAATCTTCACCTGCAACTAGCAACGCTATAAGAAGGGGCTGAGCAAAGCGGTAACATAGCCAAACAACGGTTTGCTAGGACATGGTGGGTTAGAGGTTTGACATGCCAATTATGGGAGGCATGATAAGCAAGTGGTAGGTATCGTAGCATAGGCATAGCAAAAGAGCGAGCGTCTAGCAAGCAAAGATAGAAGTGATTTCGAGGGTATGGTCATCTTGCCTGCAAAGTTCTCAAGAGTTGTCTTGATCCTTGTAAGCGTACTCAACGGGATCCTCGTTCATGTAATCGTGTCCCAGCTCTACCCATGCAAGAACAACAAGCAAAAGGAACACAATCAACCACGTGCAACGCTCAAACAACATGATGCAAACATGGTATGACATGCGGGATGCAGTATGCAATGCATATGTAAGATTTGGCAAGGAATGAATGAACCTGGACTCAACTTGTAAATCCAAGAGTGCCACTGGAAAGAGTAGTTGATTTTGGTTGAAATCGATATAAAGATCACCGGAATCGGATGCACGGTTTGGAAATGGCAAGCAAAACAAGTATGACACCGATCTGCGATAATCAGCACGAGACCGCCTAAATGCATCAAGAACAACATGCTACAACACTACAACATAGAAACAAAATACATGGCAGGGATCCACTCAAGCTGCTTGACAAAATATGAACACTGAGCTATGGCTAATTCACTTGTTAACAGGTTCAAACAAGCATGGCAAAAGTGCAAAAGATAACAGGTTTCAGACTTAGTGAAAATAACACAAGTCAGGAATTTAACATCAGGAAGCAATGTTTAGAGCATGAAAACTACATGCTACAGGAACATATCATGGCAAAGTAAGGCATGACATGAAGCCACTCAAAGCATATAACAAAAGTCCCTTAGTGACCATAAGCCAAAAGGATCAGAAAATACAATTGCAATCATGTGAACATAGCAAAAACATAAACAGATTCATACTTAGTGAAAAACTGGAGCATGCAAACAGATTAACAAGTAGGCATGTTTACGAGCTCGATGCACTCACTACAAATCATGGCATGATAATATAAGCATACACCCATCAATAAGCATGGCATAGAAGCTAGACATGGCAAGAACAACCACTTAGCATGCATGGATCAATAGCAACAACCTCGGCAAAATCGCTAAACATGTTAACAATCTGCCCGAAACATTTTATAGCAAAAGTAGAGCTTGATTGACTCAAGATAGGGTGCTCCGTAATTGCAAACAAAGACATGGATGGATAGAGAACCACATTATCTACAAAACATCCTTAATGATCATCCTCAAAAGAGGCACGAATCACTAGGGAACAACATGAACATATGGCATAAAAACAAAATCAGGACAAGGACTTAGTGAAATTTGAAGTCCCTGAAATCAACATCATTGAGTAAGCTACTTTGCATGCTTGTGCTAGTCACCACAAAGATCACAAAAGTACATGACATACACCCCTGTAAACAAGGCATGGCATTGAACAAAACACATGTAGAGCTCAGGATCATAGCATGCACACATTAATCATGGCAAAAATGACAAAAGGCCATTTGCTGAAATAGATCTGACATAATCATCACATAGCCCTCTTCCAACAGCATTTCGGGCATCAAGACGAGATCAAATGAAAATGATGCAATGAGATGAAATGATGTACTCATCGAGACAAACATTTTGATATCCTACACGCACGAATCGGAGCTACGAATGCCGAGTTATGGCATGTCAAAGTTGCATCAAAAACTAGGGTTACGAGGAAAAAGTCAACCCGCGGATCTCAGATCCAGATCGGATCTGGGCGGTTACTGTAGCAGGGCACGGTTCCCGAGGATGGCCGGCCGGAATCGAGGTCGCCGGAGCTGTCCACCGGAGTCGAGGGAGAGGAAGAGGCCGGCCGGGGGAGGAGAAGACGGAGTGGCACGTCAGATAGGTGAGGTGGCCGTGGGCGCCGGGCAGTGAGGCGGCGCCGGAAGCGGATGGCGGCAGGGCTTGCCGGCGCGGGGCGGCGGCCGGTGAGGGCGGCGCCGGCTCGGGAGCGGGAGGAGTGGAGTCGGGCGGCGGCGACTCCCGATGGGCTTCGGGGGCCCGAAGCGGGCTCCGGCGGGCCGGCGGGATCCGCGGTGAAGTGGGGCACGCGGTGATGACGTGGCGCGTCACGAGTGGTCGGTGGCGGGGGCGGACATGTCCAGCCGGCGAGGTTTCGTCCGGCGGCGCGTGAAGAGGGAGGTGACTAGGGTTTGCCCGAAAAATTCGGGGAGTGACCTTTATATAGAGGTAGATGGAGCTAGGGGGCTCCAAATTGAGCACGATTTTCGGCCACGCGATTGTGATCCAACGCTCTAGGTGATGGAGGGGTTTTAGGTGGGTTTTGGGCCAACTTTGGAGGGGTGTTGGGCTGCAACACACACGGGGCCTTTTCGGTCCCTCGGTTAACCGTTGGAGTATCAGGCGGTCTACCGGTAGTAAACCAAGGCCGCATGACAAGTCTCGGTCCAATCCGAAAACATTTAACATCCGCACACGAAAAGAGGTAGAAAGAACCACCGGAGGACATAGGAGCGCCAAAATGCAAAACGGACAACGGGGAAAATGCTCGGATGCATGAGACGAACACGTATGCAAATGCAATGCACATGATGACATGATATGAGATGCATGGCAAAGAAAAAAACACACGGAGACAAAAACCCAACAACGAGGAAAAAATAACTTAATGTCGGAAACGGCAAGAGTTGGAATACAATTAAGGTAAATTACATCCGGGGTGTTACAACACTCCACCACTATGATAGGATCTCGTCCCGATATCTAGGAGTGGAAAAACTCTGGGTACTCAGAACGGAGGTGATCCTCGCGTTCCCAGGTGGCTTCACGGTCGGAATGGTGTGACCACTTGACTTTGAGGAATTTGATAGACTTGTTGCGAGTCTTGCGCTCAGCTTCTTCAAGAATAGCAACGGGGTGCTCACGATAAGACAAGTCTTCTTGGAAATCAATGTCTTCGAAGTTGACGGTGCGGTCAGGAGTCTTGAAACACTTGCGGAGTTGAGACACGTGAAACACGCCGTGCACGTTTGCAAAGTTGGAGGGAAGCTCAAGTTGATAGGCGAGATCGCCTCTCTTACTGACGATATTGAAAGGACCCACATATCTAGGGGCAAGCTTCCCTTTGATACCAAAGCGACGAGTACCTTTCATTGGAGAGACGCAGAGGTAAACATGGTCTCCGATCTCGAAAGCCAAAACATGATGCTTACTATCATAGTAACTCTTCTGGCGTGATTGCGCGGCTTTGAGGTTATCACGAATGACTTTGCACATCTCTTCTGCCTCTGTGATCAAGTCATTTCCAAGAAGTGGACGTTCACCAGTCTTTGACCAGTTAAGAGGAGTACAACACTTCCTGCCATAGAGAATTTCAAATGGGGCCCTGCCCGAACTCGCTTGAAAGCAGTTGTTGTAGGAGAACTCGGCATATGGAAGACAATCTTCCCACTTCATACCGAAAGAGATGACACAAGCTGTCGGTGTCAAAACCGACGGATCTCGGGTAGGGGGTCCCGAACTGTGCGTCAAGGCCGAATGGTAACAGGAGACAAGGGACACGATGTTTTTACCCAGGTTTGGGCCCTCTCGATGGAGGTAATACCCTACTCCTGCTTGATTAATATTGATGATATGGGTAGTACAAGAGTAGATCTACCACGAGATCAAGGAGGCTAAACCCTAGAAGCTAGCCTATGGTATGATTGTTGTATATGGAGTTGATTCTGTCCTACGGACTACAACCCTCAGATTTATATAGATACCGGAGGGGGTTAGGGTTACACAGAGTCGGTTACAATGGTAGGAGATCTTGAATATCCGCATCGCCAAGCTTGCCTTCCACGCAAAGGAAAGTCCCATCCGGACACGGGACGAAGTCTTCAATCTTGTATCTTCATAGTCCGGGAGTCCGGTTGAAGGTATAGTCTGGCTACCCGAACACCCCCTAATCCAGGACTCCCTCAGTAGCCCCCGAACCAGGCTTCAATGACGACGAGTCCGGCGCGCAGATTGTTCGGCATTGCAAGGCGGGTTCTTCTCCAAATCTTGTGTACCTGTAGGAATAATGTCCTCTTTCGTAATGTAGTGCTCCTCGTCTTCCACGCCCAATAATGGCCGTCTTCCACGTGTCAAACGAATGCGAAAAGCCGGGGCGTTTTTACACCCACACCCCTAGCCGTATAAACGAGCCGCCTATTTAACGGGACGGGGATTTAGGTCCAAACCACATCTCCTCCTTTCCGCGAGTTATCATCAGAGCGCTTCTAGCAAAGGTCCATTCCAACATGGCCAGCCGTCCCAGCTCCTCCTCTCGCCCTTCCAGTCCTAAACCTGGAGACTGGGAGAGGTGCTCCATTCCGCACAGCGAGCTAGTGTCGCTTCAGGCCAAGGGATTTCTCCCTCAGGCCTATATGGTCCCGGTCCGAGCCGGACTCGCCACCTATAATGGTGGAGAGCAAGCAGAGAGCACCCCCAATCCCTCTAAAGGAGAGCGGGTGTGCCTCGTCCCCTATCTAATAAGGGGACTGGGATTTCCAATTCATCCATTTCTCCGCGGGCTTCTGGAGTTCTACGGCCTCCAGCTGCACAATCTCACGCCTGCCTCCATATTGCATATTGCGGGTTTTGTCGCCCTTTGCGAGCTATTTTTAGGCATTGAAGCTCATTTCACGCTGTGGAAGAGGTTATTCTTCCTGGTGCCCCGTTCTCAAGAGGGGTCTATATACCAAGTGGGCGGAGCCGAAGTATGGCGCATCGCCGGGACCGGATACCTATCCGGAACCCCAAAGAAGGCGTCCGAGGGCTGGCCTTCGGAATGGTTTTACATAGATGACGTCCCGCTACTAGACCCTATCCGGGTCGGTCTCCCTGAGTTCAACAGCGCTCCATTGAAGAAACGCTTGAGCTGGCGTCCGCGGAGCTCTTAGAGAGAAAGCGACAGAGACGTCCTTTACCTGATGGGTCGGATAAGACTGTTGGCTCATTCCGGACTAACCATGATTGGAGTCATGGCCGCATGCATTATGCGGGGGGTGCAGCCGCTTCAATATAGAGGCCACCCCATGTGGAATTTCAACGGGGAGGACAACGCCACTCGCTACGGCCGTAAGGGGCCGGATTCGGCTGCCGCTCTACTAAAGATCTTGTCCACTTTGTATAAGGGAGAAGAGGAGGAATTCCTCTGCGTCAACCCACGGGCCGGATTCAGTATGTACGATCCTCCAAGTTGGGTAAGTGAACAATTGCGCTTGCCCGTTTGTTTTATACTCCCATGGTTAGATAGGTAGTCTAACGACTTCAATGCAGGGACTGCGACAGGAGGTAAAGGATATAAACAGCCGCCCTCCACAGCCCGAGGACCCAGAACGGTCCCTCAATCCGGACTCCGAAGAAGATCCAGACATATCGGTGGATTTTATCGACGGGGTGTTCTATCAGCTAAGCAAGGACAATACCTTGGTAGCCATCACGGCTGATTACCCAGGGTTAATCCCGGCCTCCCAGGTGACAGAAACCGGAGTCTCATTCCCTAGAGAGAGATTCCACTCTCACGTATTCTGGTGTTTCTGATGATAACCGTGTTTTGCAGGGGAGATTTCTAAGGCAGGAGGCCGAACCTGCGACGGCTAGCCAACGAGGGGCCGCAGGGCCCCGTGGGACAAAAAGGAATGCAGTCCAGACTAAGATGCCGGTGCAAAGGTATAGCGCACCCTCTGTTTCCCTGGTGTTTATTCTGTCAGGGCATATTAACATTCGTGCCATCTTCAGAACAAAGAGACCTCGCCGGACTACATCCGGAGAGGTTGCCAATCGCGCCTCCACCAGCCAGGCTCCAACGTCTGGCCAGGAAGCGGAGGCGAGCACAAGGCGCGCACCGGACGCTCCTCCAACAGAGGATGCAGACAGGCTGTCTGCCACAAATTCTGAAGTGGAGAGTGCCATGAACCACAGGCGTCGCCGGACAGTTCTACGCAACGCTTGTTTCTCCCAAGAGGCTTTAGATGCCTTTAATTTGGGAGATGCGTACCTCCGTGCCGCTCAAAATGGTTTAGCCAGAGCCACGGAGCAGTATGTAAAAGACATACGGGTAAGAAAATTTTGGTTAAACATATATATGCCAGTAGCCCCCGAGACTTGAAGCAGTTAGAGCAACTGATTTAAGGATCATTTAATATGCAGGTTCTTACAGAGAAGAATACTGTACTGTCCCAGGAGCTGGAAAAGTGCAAGGCCCAACTAGAGGCCGCACTAGCTGCAGCAGGGGAGCCCAAAAAGACCCCCTCAGGTAAGATACACTTCGAAAGATTAGTATTGTGCGGTGTGGGTGCACATCTGACAAATCATATTGCAGATGGCGCCGGACTCGATCCGGACAAGAAACAACTCTTACGCCGGCTAAAGGCCGGTGAGAGTATGTTGACAAAGGTGAGGCGAGAGAAGAATGATCTTCAGGATGCCAACACCAAGCTGGACGTCGAACTTAAAGATGTTCGCGGCCAGCTGTCGGACTCCACGAAGGAGAATCAGCGGCTTCGACGCGGCATTTTTAGTAAGTGCTTGAACGAACTTCGGAAAAAAAAAGTTCGGCGAGGAAGTCGACTAACAGAGTAATGTCTGTAGGTATGCTCACAGGTTGTCCTGCAGAGGAGATGCCCGGTTCTACGGGTGACCTTCTTCCCGAGCTCTTGCAACTGCATGAGCGAATTCGGCAGGCTACGCGGGGTATTTCCCAAGCCTTATGGCCTGCCCACTCCGTGCCCGAGGGCCTTGGAGAGCTTGCGGAGAAGCTGAAGGGAGCTCGGCGGCGCTTCCGGTTGTGGAAGATATTGGCCTGCCGACAAGGCGCTAGGGAGGCCTGGGCCATGGTGAAGACCCATTTTACGAAGTCTGACCCAAACCACATGGCCGAGGTCGGACCAGTGGGGCCTGACGGGAAGGAGATCCCTGTGAGCTTAGTATACGGCCAAGTAGAGTTGGCTGCGAAGTATTCCCAACAGGACTGTAAATTAGACAGCCTGTTAGGTGGTATAGAAGAGGAATACAATCAGTCAGAATGACTGTGTAATTTTGAATTGACATGTATAATGCCTTCTAGCCGGATTGTAGATCGTTTGTTGTTGCCGACCTTTTCGCTTCAACCTCGGGACCTGACGGTCCGGAGTGTGTCCAAATACCCTAGCGGTTATATAAGAACCGGGGTATGCGTGGAGACCAGGCGTAGGGGTCATCAGTGCTTTATCAGACAAGTGCCCAACTAGTTATGTTATATTACATGGTTAGTAAGAAACATCTTCCAGAGAGAATAGTCCCATTAAGGGTTCCTTTCGCTGGGAGGCATGCCCTAAGGTGCATGTCTGGACTGCATGAAGAGACGCACAAAAAAAGCATCTGGGGGCGCATAAAATGAGTAAAAAGATCATCTTTTATTTCACCGACCGAATATTCCCTTAAGAACGCTAGCTTTCGGCTTCACCCAGTCTGAGGTACACATCCGGCTGACCAGGCAGTAACAATCACAGAGGTGCTCCCTTTACCGCCTAGCCGAACAATCGGGAATGTAGGGGTAAGCACAGGAGCCAGGCAACCCAGCTTGGCCAAAACTTAAGTCATATCGATGCATATAATGGCGAAGAAAAAGGTACATGCGGAAGTTTAACGCATGTGTTGGGCATGAAGCCCGTATGAATAAGCTTCTGTTAAAGAAGCCCCCAGGTTTAATGAGCGTGAGTGGCGCGTCACTAGATGAGCCTTTAAGGGCTATAAAAGAAAAGAGGGGAAGGAGAGAAATGTAAGACAGAAAAATGCAAAAAATGGACAGAGGAAGGAGACGAACACAGAGTCCGGCGCTAGGCATATAATCTTCGGAGGCGGGTGGCGTTCCACGGGTTCGGCTCGAGTTGGTTATCCGATGCATCTCGCAGGCGGTACGCCCCTCCAGTCAGGACTTGGTCGATTATGAATGGACCTTCCCACTTGGGCTTGAGTTTATCCTTTTTCTTATCCGGCAGGCGTAGAACTAGTTCGCCAACATTGTAATTTTTGGCCCGTACTTCTCTGCTTTGATATCTTCGGGCTTGCTGTTGATAAAACGCGGAACAGGCTTTTGCCACGTCACGCTCCTCCTCCAAGGCGTCCAAGTTGTCCTGCCGATCGAGCTCGGCTTCTCTTTCTTCGTACATGCGCACTCTAGGTGAGTCATGAATTATGTCGCAGGGTAGAACTGCCTCTGCGCCGTACACCATAAAAAATGGTGTGTATCCGGTGGTGCGATTTGGCGTGGTCCGCAGCCCCCATAGCATGGAGTCGAGCTCCTCTACCCAGTGTGTGTTAGATTCCTTGAGGGACCGCACCAGTTTGGGTTTAATGCCGCTCATGATAAGACCATTTGCACGTTCGACCTGGCCGTTGGTTTGTGGGTGATAGACGGAAGCATAATCGAGCTTGATGCCCATGTTTTTGCACCAGAGTTTTACCTCGTCGGCGGTAAAGTTTGTACCGTTATCGGTTATGATGCTGTGGGGGACGCCGTACCGGTGTACAACCCCAGATATAAAGTCTATCACAGGTTTGGATTCGGCCGTTTTGATAGGCTTGGCTTCTATCCATTTGGTGAATTTATCCACCATGACCAGTAGGTATTTTTTCCTATCGGTCCCACCTTTAAGGGGTCCGACCATGTCAAGCCCCCAGACCGCAAAAGGCCAGGTGATGGGTATAGTTTGGAGTGCGGTGGGTGGCATATGGCTTTGGTTGGCAAAAAGTTGGCAACCAGCGCATCGTTGGACTAGGTCCTAAGCGTCTGCCCGGGCCGTCGGCCAATAAAAGCCTGTACAGAAAGCCTTGCTAACAAGGGACCGAGCAGCGGCGTGGTGACCACCGAGTCCGGCATGAATTTCAGCCAGAAGGTTCCGCCCTTCCTCTTCGGAGATGCACCTTTGAAGGACTCTGGTAGTGCTTTTCTTATAAAGCTCTCCCTCGTGGATTCTATAGGCTTTAGATCGCCGCACTATGCAGCGGGCCTCGTTTTGGTCCTCTGGGAGTTCCTGCTTAGTAAGGTAGGCTAGGAATGGTTCTGTCCACGGGGCGATGACCGCCATTATTACGTGGGCTGAAGGTGTAATTTCTTTGGCAGAGCCTCCAATTGTGTCAGATTGTTCGGCGTCGAGTGGTGCGGCTGGGTCCGGGCTGTTATTTGCGGGTTCCCCCTCCCATGCTACGGATGGCTTGAACAATCTTTCCAAAAAGATGTTGGGGGGGGGACTGCATCACGTTTTGCTCCGATGCGTGCCAGGACGTCCGCTGCTTGATTGTTTTCTCGGGCTATATGGTGAAACTCCAGCCCTTCGAACCGAGCTGACATTTTTAGGACGGCGTTGCGTAAGCTGCCATTTTTGGGTCCTTGGCGTCGAAGTCTCCATTTATTTGGGATATCGTGAGGTTTGAATCCCTGCGTACCTCTAGGCGCTGGATACCCATGGATACTGCTATCCGGAGACCATGTAGGAGGGCCTCATATTCGGCTGCATTGTTGGAATCCGTGTACATGATCTGGAGCACATATTGGACTGTGTCTCCTGTGGGGGACGTCAGGACGACGCCAGCCCCCAGTCCGGCCAACATTTTGGAGCCGTCGAAATGCATAAGCCAGTTTGAATATGTGCCGTACTCTTTAGGGAGCTCGGCCTCCGTCCATTCTGCAACGAAGTCGGCCAAAACTTGCGATTTAATAGCTCGCCGTGGCTTATAGGTTATATCGAACGGGAGAAGCTCGATGGCCCATTTTGCAATCTGGCCCGTTGCATCGCGGTTGTTGATAATATCGTTGAGTGGTACTTCCGAGGCTACTGTTATGGGACACTCTTGAAAGTAGTGCCGTAGCTTCCGGGATGCCATGAATACCGCGTATGCAATCTTTTGATAATGCGGGTACCATGATTTGCATGGAGTGAGGACAGTGGATACGTAGTAGACCGGCCTTTGAAGGGGGAATTTGTGTCCATCCATTTCCCGCTCGACAACGAGCACTGCGCTGACAACTTGATGTGTTGCTGCAATGTACAATAACATTGGTTCGCCGGTGTTCAGCGCGGCCAGGACTGGGTTTGTTGCCAATATGGCTTTTATTTCATCAAGTCCGGCCGTGGTGGCATCCGTCCACTCGAAGTGTTCGGTGCGCCGAAGGAGGTGATAGAGGGGTAGTGCCTTTTCTCCCAAGCGGGAGATAAAGTGGCTTAAAGCCGCCACACATCCGGTTAATTTTTGTATTTGTTTAAGGTCCTTTGGGACATCCAATTGTGACAAAGCTCGGATCTTGGCTGGGTTTGCTTCAATTCCTCTACCGGATACAATGAAGCCCAAGAGCTTTCCGGCTGGAACGCCGAAGACACATTTTTCTGGGTTGAGCTTGATGTCATATTTTCGGAGGTTATCGAATGTAAGCCTCAAGTCGTTTACTAGGGATTCGACATGTCTTGTTTTGACGACCACGTCATCCACATACGCCTCCACTGTTTTGCCGATCTGGTTTGCCAGACATGTTTGGATCATGCGCTGATATGTTGCGCCGGCGTTTTTCAGCCCGAAGGGCATTGTGTTGAAGCAGAATGGGCCGTATGGTGTAATGAATGCTGTTGCAGCTTGGTCTGATTCTGCCATCTTGATTTGATGGTAACCTGAGTATGCGTCGAGGAAGCACAACAAATCGTGTCCTGCGGTGGCGTCGATAATTTTATCGATATGTGGGAGGGGGAAGGGATCCTTTGGGCAAGCCTTGTTAAGGTCTTTAAAATCGACACACAGGCACCAGGATTTTTTCCTTCTTTGGTACCATCACCAGGTTTGCTAGGCAATCCGGATGTTTTATGTCTCTAATGAATCCGGCCTCCAATAGCTTGGCTAGCTCCTCTCCCATAGCCTGTCTCTTGGGTTCGGAAAAACGCCGAAGGGCTTGTTTGACAGGTTTGAATCCTTTTAGGATATTTAAGCTGTGTTCGGCCAGCCTGCGTGGGATCCCTGGCATGTCTGAAGGGTGCTAGGCGAAAATGTCCCAGTTCTCATGTAGGAACTCTCGCAGTGCGGCGTCTACATCAGGGTTCAGTCGTGCCCCGATGGAAGCTGTTTTATTGGGGTCTGTTGGATGGACATGGAATTTGACTATTTCATCAGCTGGCTTGAAGGATGTGGATTTGGATCTCTTGTCGAGTATCACATCATCCTTGTTAACCGTGGAGCGTAGCGCAGTCAGTTCCTCGGCCGCTAAGGCTTCGGATAGTGCCTCAAGGGCTAATGCGGCCGTCTTGTTTTCGGCGCGGAGTGCTATGTTCGGATCACTAGCTAGAGTGATAATTCCATTTGGCCCGGGCATCTTAAGCTTCATGTACCCGTAATGGGTATTGCTTGGAAGATTGTGAATGCTTCCCGCCCTAGTAAAGCGTGGTATCCGCTCTTAAATGGGGCCACCTGAAACGTGACTTCTTCGGACCTGTAATTATTTGGCGTGCCGAACACCACATCTAGTGTGATATTTCCTGTGCAGCGCGCTTCCCGACTGGGGATTATTCCTCTAAAGGTTGTGCTGCTTCGCTCGACGCGGTTCCAGTCTATTTCCATTTTTTGAAGGGTTTCCTCATAAATGAGGTTCAGTCCGCTGCCTCCATCCATGAGCACCTTGGTGAGGTGAAAGCCCTTCACTATGGGACTGAGGGCCAATGCGGCTGGTGCTCGGGCTGTTCGGAATCTAGGTTCATCACTTGCGTTGAAGGTAATGGCAGTGTCGCTCCATGGATTTATTGTTGCAACTCGATAGACTTCGGCGAGGCTGCGGAGTGTTCTTTTTCGCACATTGTTTGATGCGAAAGTCTCGAAGACTGTGAGAACAGTACTGGTGTCCTTGGGCTAGCTTTCTGCGGCTTCCGGAATTAAGAGGTCCTCGCCAATTTTGGCCACCTACCGGAGTATCTAACATGCTCTAAGGCTCTGAGTTGGTGTGGCGTCCTCTGTACTGTGAATTTTACAGGGTCCATCAAGCCATCTTTCCAGTATGGTTCCATGCCCTGTAGAGGGTTTTGGCTTTTTGGTGTTTATCCCGGGTGTCCTGTGATAATGCACCCTCTTAGTTCGGACGGGATTACTATTCAAGGCCGGATTATCCCAAAAATTTATTTCGGTTTTCCAAGCGCTTTCCATCGCACAGTATTTTTGTACTATGGATGCCAAGTCAGCGAAGCGTGTGATATCACGATGACTTACGGCGTTAAGGATTCCCTTGTCCGTGCAATTACTGCAGAAAATTGAGATTTCGTCTTCCTCGCGACAATCCTTTATCCTGTTCATAACCAGGAGGAGTCTGGCCCAGTAATGATGTACTGTTTCCTCGGGTCTCTGCCTGATTTGGGAGAGATCGCTTATGATCGGGTGGGCGGGTGTCGTTGAATCTGAAACCTCGCCCAATCCAAGATTCGGAGGCCGAAGAGTTTCCGAACTCTGAAGTTCGGATTCTTGGATGTTGTCCAGTGAATCTGGCCCGTTGCCTGATCCTAAGCTCAGGTCTTGAGTTACATCTCCCCCTCCGCAGGTATCCGGCTTGGAGGGGTCGGGAATTCGGACGTAGCTAGTCCTTTAAATAGATGAAGTGTCGCCGCACTGCGTCTCTACCACGGCAACGTGGTGGGTGACTTGGGGAGAGTTAATTTCTCTTAGCTCGGGTTTAAGCCCAACCTGGTCGTAATCCGTAGCGACCCCCAGGGCGGCGATGCGATCCAAGAGCTCGTTTACAGAAGAGAGCTCCGTTGGATCTAGCTGCTCGACAAGCTCCGAGCTGACGTGTAGGTTGCTTTTGATGACCCGAGAGGTCACCGTCCGTGCAACAGCCGAACAGGCGGTCATGAGGAAACCACCTAGCCGGAGGGTTTGGCCGACAGCCAAGGCTCCCTTAGCAACGGCGGCGTCTTTAAAGACGGGAGGAGGCATCCTTCCAGATTGTGACGGCACAGAGGAACTCTCAATGAAAGCACCAATGTCGGTGTCAAAACCAGCGGATCTCGGGTAGGGGGTCCCGAACTGTGCGTCAAGGCCGGATGGTAATAGGAGACAAGGGACACGATGTTTTTACCCAGGTTCGGGCCCTCTCGATGGAGGTAATACCCTACTCCTGCTTGATTAATATTGATGATATGGGTAGTACAAGAGTAGATCTACCACAAGATCAAGGAGGCTAAACCCTAGAAGCTAGCCTATGGTATGATTGTTGTATATGGAGTTGATTCTGTCCTACGGACTACAACCCTCCGGTTTATATAGACACCGGATGGGGTTAGGTTTACACAGAGTCGGTTACAATGGTAGGAGATCTTGAACATCCGCATCGCCAAGCTTGCCTTCCACGCCAAGGAAAGTCCCATCCGGACACGGGACGAAGTCTTCAACCTTGTATCTTCATAGTCCGGGAGTCCGGCTGAAGGTATAGTCCGGCTACCCGAACACCCCCTAATCCAGGACTCCCTCACAAGCCCTGAGCATATCTTCAAGAATCTGATTTACTCGCTCGACTTGGCCACTAGTTTGAGGATGAAAAGTTGTGCTGAAGCGAATGTTGGTGCCCATGGCCTTCTGAAAAGAATCCCAACACTTGGAGGTAAAGATGCCGCCACGATCTGAAGATATCAACTGCGGAATGCCGTGCAGAGAGACAATTTGGGAGGTCTGCCAACTGAGCTGCTGTGATAGATTCTTTGATAGGTAGAAAGTGAGCCACTTTAGTGAGTTTGTCAATGACAACGAAGATAGCATCATTGCCACGCTTGGACTTTAGAAATCCAGTCACGAAGTCCATCTCAATGTGGTCAAACTTCCATTCTAGAATGGCAAGAGGTTGGAGGAGACCAGCTGTTCGTTGGTGTTCTGCCTTCACTCTTACGCAGACATCACATTCATTCACGAACTGAGAAATCTCGCGCTTCATTCGAGTCCACCAATACGACTCCTTGAGGTCATGGTACATCTTTGTACTTCCAGGGTGAATAGAGAGGAGTGAATTGTGAGCCTCATTCATAATGACTTTGCAAAGGTCACCTTTAGGCACAACAATGCGATCCTCGAAGAATAGAGTATCCTTGTCATCAAGACGATAGCACTTGTACTTGGGTTGACTCTTGGCAATCCCAATCTTGACCTTCTTCACCATAGCGTCAAGAAGTTGAGCCTCGCGAATCTGATCTTCAAAAGTAGGAGAGACTTGGAGGTTGGCGAGGAACAACTTGAAGATTGAGTTTGCGGAAAGCTTCACAAAGCTCGGGTTGGTAAGGCTTGATAATCAGATTGTTGCAGTAAGCCTTCCCGCTCAATGCATCAGCAATTACATTAGCCTTGCCTGGAGTATACTCGATACTCGGATTATACTCTTGAATCATTTCGACCCAATGAGTCTGCCTGAGGTTGAGATTAGGCTGAGTGAAGATGTACTTGAGACTCTTGTGGTCAGTGAAGATGTCCACTTTTCTTCCCAATAAGAGATGCCTCCAAGTTAAAAGAGCATGAACAACTGCCGCCAACACAAGGTCATGAGTGGGGTAATTCTTCTCGTTGGGCTTCAACTAGCGAGAGGTATAGTCCACAACTTTCTTCTCTTGCATCAACACTGCACCAAGACCTTGAAGGGAAGCATCACAGAAGACCTTGAACGGTTTGGATTCATCAGGAGGAGTCAGAACTGGAGCAGTGACTAATTTCTATTTCAGGGTGTTGAAAGTGATGTCACATTCAGGAGACCAGGCGTACTTCACGTGCTTCTAGAGAAGGTTGGAAAGAGGCTTCACGATCTTTGAAAAGTTCTCAACGAACCTTCGACAATAGCTTGCGAGCCCAAGGAAACTACGGAGTTGCTTCACATTCTGAGGTGGTTCCCAATTCACAATTGCAGACACCTTCTCAAGATTCACCACTATGCCCTTGGCAGAAATGATATGCCCAAGGTAGAGAACCTCATCGAGCCAAAACTCGCTCTTAGAAAACTTCGCATAGAACTGATGTTCTCTGAGCTTATCCAGCACCAATCTCAAATGCTTCGCATGATCCTCCTTGTTCTTGGAAAAGACCAAAATGTCATCGAGGTAGACCAATACGAAGTCATTTGTGTAGGCGTTGAAGATGAAATTCATCATGCGAGAGAATGTTGGAGGAGCGTTGACGAGGCCGAAAGACATGACAATGTATTCATATGAACCATAGCTTGTTCTGAATGCTGTCTTAGGGATATCTTCTTCACGAATGTGAATCTGATGATAGCCCATATGGAGATCAAGCTTGGAGAATACTTGAGCACCTTTGAGTTGTTCAAAAAGCTCATTGATGTTGGGAAGTGGGTACTTGTTCTTTATAGTCTTCGTGTTCAATGGATGGTAGTCGACAAAAAAATTTCCGTTCAATCCTTCTTCTTCACAAAAAGAGCTCCACAACCCCATGGAGAAGAACTAGGTTGGATAAGACCCATACGCTCTTCTTCATCAAGTTGCTTCTTTAGCTCCTTCAACTCTTCCAGTCCAAGCTTGTAAGGACGTTTGCAAACAGGTTCCGTGCCAGGCTCAAGATCGATGACAAATTCAATAGGCCCGTGTGGAGGCATTCTTGGAAGCTCTTCTAGAAAGACGTCTTGATATTCGCAAACGACCAGAATTTGAGAGATGGCATCCATCTCACCCTTCTCATTGAGAGAAAACAGATGGATGGTATCGTCACGAGCGGCAAAGAAAATTACATCCTCAGACGAATGAGTCAATTGAATCTGTCTGGCCGCACAATCAAGCTGAGCCTTGTGCTTAGAAAGCCAATCCATTCCGAGAATAAGATCAATATCCGAGTCACCAAGAACATTAGGAGAAGACAGGAACTTATAGTCACCCAAAGTGATTGAAACATCCGGAACGCATACTCGAGAAGTCATTTGACGGGCCGGAGAGACAATAGCCAAAGGTTTCGGCAACACTTGAGTAACAAAATCATGCTTAGATGCAAAAGGTCTGGAGATGAAACAATGCGATGCACCAGTGTCAAAAAGAACTTTTGCAAGAATATCGTTAACAGGAAGGTTACCCATGATGACATCTGACGAGTCCTCTGCCTGAGCTGCATTCATCATGTTGACCTTGGCGTGCTTGGGGTTATGCTTGACCACAGTTGTACTTGCAGATCTCACAGGAGGAGGAGGAAGACGCCTCTGATTGAAGCATTTGTTGGCATAGTCACCCTTCTGCTGACACTTGTTGCACGTGACCTCCGAGAGCGGACGGTGATACGGAGCACTTGATCTTGGAGCTTGAGACAAAGTCTTGTTCTGAAAGCCTGGGTTGGGTGGGTGGGAAGATCCACTGCCACTCTTGCTCTTCTGCTGATAAGGCTGACGGAACGGAGGACGAGGCAGCAAATACTTTTGCTGCTTAGAAACCACTTGAGTTGAGGAAGAAGAAGTCACATCTCTGACTCGCTTCTTGGAAGCATCGCACTTCAGTTGGGCAGCCTCTTGCTTCATTGCCATGTTGTAAAATTCATCGTACTTCTTGGGCTAAAAAAGGACGAGAGCTAGCTGAAGTTCTTCTTTGAGACCACCCCTGAACTGGTATATCATGCTGTTCTCATCAGGGACGTCTTGCTTAGCAAAACGGGCGAGCTTCTGAAACATGATGTTGTTCTGGTAAACAGACAAAGAGCCTTGCTTCAGGTTGCGGAATTCCTCACGCTTGCTCTCAACCACACTCTAAGGAATATGATGAGCTTTGAAGTCTTGACGGAATTCATCCCAGGTAATCACACGGCCTCCTCTGGAATCTTTGTACTGCTGAAACCATTCTGCAGCTTGGTCTTTGAGTTGGAACTAAGCAAGTTTGACAAAGTCCTCAGGCCTGATGTTGCTGCACTCAAAATGCTTGCAGATATCCACGAGCCAATCATCAGCGTCTGTTGCCTCGACACAGTTGTTGAAGGTCTTTGGCTGATTAGAAAGGAACTGGTTTAGTGTAGCAAACTGATTCTGATTGTTGCCATGGCCTTGATTCCCTTGAGTGCGCTCTTGCAAGATTTGCAAAAGCATCTGCGTGTTTGCATTGGTAGCGGCCATCATAGCTTGCCATGCCTCCGGAGGTGGAGGTGGTGGTGGCGGATTAGGATTTGAACGCGTTGGAGGAGCCATCCTGAAGAGGGTGACATCCATTAGCATCTTGACAGACAAATAATCAAGCTGAATCAAACGGAATGAAATTGCAACATATAGTCTTAACATCCGAACAAAATGAACGAATGCATTCCAATTGAAATGGTCACATTTCCATAAATTGAGAAGCCACTTAGATAGAGGTAGAAGAATAAAACAACAAGGTACGGACAACAACAATACTTGGTGAGGATTACCCAATCACAAACCAAATATCTGCGGAAGAATTACTAGAGCTACAAGAATTCCCACCTATGAAACTCCCGAACCTTTCCGATTATGCAATCAGGTGTTGGGGATACAAGGGAAGCATAATATCTCACCCAAAGCTAGCAAATCCTACATCCAGCTGTATCCATCCTTCAACACATAACCAAGAAACCTTTGGAAATCATTTACCTCAACCTTCGAAAAGCCTCAGTTATACAAGTTATGGCAGTACTCCCGAACTCCTGCCCCAGTACTGGGTGGCGTCGAGGTTATCTCACCAACAACTGCATAAAAGAGATTTTCGATGTCGACGAAACTCAGGTATTCCAGAATCTCAACGATAAAATTGTGACGACAACACCTCGGAGCTCAACTCCCCGGGACACTGCCACAACCCCTAAATGTTAGGAGGCA
Organism: Triticum dicoccoides; assembly: GCF_002162155.2. Classification (NCBI taxonomy): domain Eukaryota; kingdom Viridiplantae; phylum Streptophyta; class Magnoliopsida; order Poales; family Poaceae; genus Triticum; species Triticum dicoccoides. The sequence continues at coordinate 652,113,693 of NC_041382.1, forward strand.
CCAAGAACAATGTTCTAGTCACAAAACCATCGGAACGATTCCAAGATACCCGCGTGATCCTAAATTTTTTTTAGTGAAATTTGAGAAGAGAAGAGTCAAAACTCTACGTCGGGACGCCTCACCAGAGCGACGAAGGGACCGAGGAGTAAAAATAATTCCTAAATCTCTGATATATAATTCCTAAATGACTCAAAACATTTTTCTAGACTCAACAACGCTAATGATTCGATCAAGCAGGGGGCTCCTAAGGTCGGGGAAGGCTCTGATTACCAACTTGTAACGCCCTCGATGCGGCTATATCTCCTACGTATCGAATCACGACTTAGAGGCATAACCGCATTGAAAGCAATGTCGCAAGTGAGGTAATCTTCACAACATCCCATGTAAATAAATAAAGGGGAAAGGATACATAGTTGGCTTACACTCGCCACATCACACAATACATAAATAGCATTACATTCATCCAAATACACTCAAGGTCCGGCTACGGAACCAAAATGAAGATAAACCCCAAATGCAACATAGTCCCCGATCGCCACAACTGGGCACCACTACTGATCATCTGGGAAAGACACGTAGTAACGATGAGAGTCTTCATCGAACTCCCACTTGAGCACAATCGCATCACCTGGAGCGGTATCATCGGTCCCTGCATATGGTTTTGGAAGTAATCTGTGAGTCACGGGGACTCAACAACCTCACACCCTCGCGATCAAGACTATTTAAGCTTTTAGGTAAGGTAAAGGTATGATGTGGAGCTGCAGCAAGCGACTAGAATATATGGTGGCTAACATACGTAAAAGAGAGCGAGAAGAGAAGGCAAAGGCACGGTCGAACAACTATGATCAAGAAGTGATCCTAGAACAACCTATGTCAAGCATTACTCCAACACCGTGTTCACTTCCCGGACTCCGCTGAGAAGAGACCATCACGGTTACACATGCGGTTGGTGCATTTTAATTAAGTTAAGTTCAAGTCTTCTACAACCGGACATTAAAAAATTCCCATCGGCCCATAACCGCGGGCACGACTTTCGAAAGTTCAAATCCCTGCAGGGGAGTCCCAACTTAGCCCAGCACAAGCTCTCATGGTCAACGAAGGATATTCCTTCTCCCAAGACAATCCGATCAGACTCGGCATCCCGGTTACAACACATCCTCGACAATGGTAAAACAAGTCCAGCAACACCGCCCGAATGTGCCGACAAATCCCGATAGGAGCTGCACATATCTCGTTCTTAGGGCACATCGGATAAGCAATCCGTACAACTAAAACCAGCCCTCGAGTTTCCCCGAGGTGGCGCTGCAAGGGGCTCTAGTTTGGACCAACACTCAGAGGAGCACTGGCCTGGGGGTTTAATAAAGATGACCCTTGGGCTCTGAAAACTCAAGGGAAAAAGAGGCTAGGTGGAAAATGGTAAAACCAAGGTTGGGCATTGCTGGAGGAGTTTTATTCAAGGCGAACTGTCAAGGGGTTCCCATTATAACCCAACCGTGTAAGGAACGCAAAAATCCGGGATCATAACACCGATATGACGGAAACTAGGGCGGCAAGAGTGGAACAAAACACTAGGCAAAAGGCCGAGCCTTCCACCCTTTACCAAGTATATAGGTGCATTAATATAAACAAGATAATATTGTGATATCCCAACAATAAACATGTTCCAACAAGGAACGATCTCCAATCTTCACCTGCAACTAGCAACGCTATAAGAAGGGGCTGAGCAAAGCGGTAACATAGCCAAACAACGGTTTGCTAGGACATGGTGGGTTAGAGGTTTGACATGGCAATTATGGGAGGCATGATAAGCAAGTGGTAGGTATCATAGCATAGGCATAGCAACAGAGCGAGCATCTAGCAAGCAAAGATAGAAGTGATTTCGAGGGTATGGTCATCTTGCCTACAAAGTTCTCAAGAGTTGTCTTGATCCTCGTAAGCGTACTCAACGGGATCCTCGTTCACGTACTCGTCTCCCGGCTCTACCCAAGCAAGAACAACAAGAAAAAGGAACACAATCAACCACGTGCAATGCTCAAACAACATGATGCAAACATGGTATGACATGCGGTATGCGGTATGCAATGCATATGTAAGATTTGGCAAGGAATGAATGAACCTGGACTCAACTTGTAAATCCAAGAGTGCCACTGGAAAGAGTAGTTGATTTCGGTTGAAATCGATATAAAGATCACCGGAATCGGATGCACGTTTTGGAAATGGCAAGCAAAACAAGTATGGCACCGATCTGCGATAATCAGCACGAGACCGCCTAAATGCATCAAGAACAACATGCTACAGCACTACAACATAGAAACAAAATACATGGCAGGGATCCACTCAAGCTGCTTGACAAAAGATGAACACTGAGCTATGGCTAATTCACTCATTAACAGGTTCAAACAAGCATGGCAAAAGTGCAAAAGATAACAGGTTTCAGACTTAGTGAAAATAACACAAGTCAGGAATTTAACATTAGGAAGCAATGTTTAGAGCATGAAAACTACATGCTACAGGAACATATCATGGCAAAGTAAGGCATGACATGAAGCCACTCAAAGCATATAACAAAAGTTCCTTAGTGACCATAAGCCAAAAGGATCAGAAAATACAATTGCAATCATGTGAACATAGCAAAAACATAAACAGATTCATACTTAGTGAAAAAATGGAGCATGCAAACAGATTAACAAGTAGGCATGTTTACAAGCTCGATGCACTCACTACAAAGCATGGCATGATAATATAAGCATACACCCATCAATAAGACATGGCATAGAAGCTAGACATGGCAAGAACAACCACTTAGCATGCACGGATCAATAGCAACAACCTCAGCAAAATCGTTAAACATGTTAACAATCTGCCCGGAACATTTTATAGCAAAAGTAGAGCTTGATTGACTCAAGCTAGGGTGCTCTGTAATTGCAAACAAAGACATGGATGGATAGAGAACCACATTATCTACAAAACATCCTTAATGATCATCCTCAAAAGAGGCACGGATCACTAGGAAACAACATGAACATATGGCATAAAAACAAAATCAGGACAAGGACTTAGTGAAATCCTAAGTCCCTGAAATCAGCATCATTGAGTAAGCTACTTTGCATGCTTGTGATAGTCACCATGAAGATCACAAAAATACATGGCATACACCCATGTAAAGATGGCATGGCATTTAACAAAACACATGTAGAGCTCAGGATCATAGCATGCACACATTAATCATGGCAAAAATGACAAAAGGCCATTTGCTGAAACAGATCTGACATAATCATCACATTGCCCTCTTCCAACAGCATTTCAGGCATCAAGATGAGCTCAAATGAAAATGATGCAATGAGATGAAATGATGCACTCATCGAGGCAAACATTTTGATATGCTACACGCATGAATCGGAGTTACGGATGCAGAGTTATGGCATGTCAAAGTTGCATAAAAAACTAGGGTTACGGGGAAAAAGTCAACCCGCGGATCTCAGATCCAGATCGGATCTGGGCGGTTACTGTAGCAGGGCACGGTTCCCGAGGATGGCCGGCCGGAATTGAGGTCGCTGGAGCTGTCCATCGGAGTCCAGGTAGAGGAAGAGGACGGCCGGGGGAGGAGAAGACGGAGAGGCTCGTCGGAGAGGCGAGGTGGCCGCGGGCGCCGGGCGGCGAGGCGGCGCCGAAAGTGGATGGCGGCGGGGCTCGCCGGCGCGGGGCGGCCACCGGCTCGGCGTAGCGGCGCTCGCCGGCGCAGGATGGCGCCGGCTCGGGAGCGGGAGGAGTGGAGTCGTGCGGCGGCGACTCCCGATGGGCTTAGGGGGCCCGAAGCGGGCTCCGGCGGGCCAGCAGGATTCGCAGTGAAGTGGGGCGCGCGGCGGTGACATGGCGCATCAGGAGTGGTCGGCAGCGGGGGCGGACATGTCCAACCGGCGAGGTTTCGTCCGGCGGCGCATGGAGAGGGAGGTGACTAGGGTTTGCCCAAAAAATTCAGGGAGTGACCTTTATATAGAGGTAGAGGGAGCTAGGGAGCTCCAAATTGAGCACGGTTTTCGGCCACGCGATCGTGATCGAACGCTCTAGATGATGGAGGGGTTTTAGGTGGGTTTTGGGCCAACTTTGGAGGGGTGTTGGGCTGCAACACACACGAGGCCTTTTCAGTCCCTTGTTTAACCGTTGGAGTATCAAACGAAGTCCAAATGGCACGAAACTTGACAGGCGGTCTACCGGTAGTAAACCAAGGCCGCATGAGAAGTCTCGGTCCAATCCGAAAACGTTTAACACCCGCACACGAAAAGAGGTAGAAAGGACCACCGGAGGACATAGGAGCGCCGGAATGCAAAACGGACAACGGGGAAAATGCTCGGATGCATGAGACGAACACGTATGAAAATGCAATGCACATGATGACATGATATGAGATGCATGACAAATACATAAACACATGGAGACAAAAACCCAACAACGTGGAAAAAAAATATAATTTAGTACCGGAAACGGCAAGAGTTGGAATACAATTAAGGTAAATTACATCCAGGGTGTTACAGACGGGCTCCATCGCGTAGACGTCCCTTAGTGCACGCTTCCGATCCCTCTTGGGAATGTGGGTTGCGTATATCATGTTCACCGTCTTCACCTGTGGGGGAAACCCCTTCTGTCCTCCTGTGTTCGGCGGCCGGGGCTCCTCCTCATCATCGTTGTGTGGCCCCTTGTCCATATTCTCGGCATTTAACTTGCCGGCCTGCTTGAACACCCATCATTCTCTGTTGGTGTGATTGGCTAGCTTGTCGGGGGTGCCGTGGATTTGACACGAGTGATCCAGTATGCGATCCAGACTGGACGGAGCCGGAGTATTTCTTTTAAATGGCTTTTTCCACTGACCGGATTTAGAGCCTCTGAATCCGGCATTAACTGCCGTATCTTCGGTGTTATCATCGTTATTGCGGCGCGTTGGTCTATTACGATGCTGCCTACCGTTAGCATCTTTGGTATTCGAGGTATCCGGATTCCTCGATGTGTTGTTGCTGCGAGCCAGCTAGCTGTCCTCGCCCGCGCAAAAGCGGGTCATGAGTGTTGTGAGGGCTTCCATAGATTTTGGCTTCTCCTGGCCGAGGTGGCGGGCGAGCCACTCGTCGTGGATGTTATGCTTGAATGCCGCTAGGGCCTTTGCATCCAGACAGTCTACAATTTGATTTTTCTTAGTCAGGAACCATGTCCAGAATTGTCTGGCCGATTCCCCTGGCTGCTGGGTTATGTGGCTCAAGTCATCAGCATCCGGCGGCTGCACATAAGTGCCCTGGAAGTTGTCAAGAAATGCATCTTCCAGATCCTCCCAACTGCCAACGGAATCTGCTGGCAAGCTATTCAGCCAATGCCGAGCTGGTCCTTTGAGTTTTTGTGGGAGGTACTTGATGGCATGTAGATCATCATCGCGAGCCATGTAGATGTGAAGGAGGAAATATTCAATCCATACAGCGGGATCTGTTGTGCCATCGTATGATTCGATATTTACGGGTTTGAAACCCTCCGAGAATTCATGATTCATAACTTCATTAGTGAAGCATAGGGGGTGTGCGGCACCTCAGTACCGGGCTATATCCCGACGTAGTTCGTATGAGTCTTGTCTGCTGTATTCGGCCCGGTCTGATTTACTCTTGGTGTATCCAACGCGACGATCATCGTCCCGTGTGGGTGCACGTGCCCGTGTCCCGTATATTGACCTTGTGATTTTTGCCTTACTGTCCAAGATGTCTCGCAGGTCCTCTGTTGCCCCGGGCCTTAGTATTTTTGACTGAGTGGCGACGGGGTGCGGTCTGATCTTTAGGCTGAAATGCCTCCCTGGCTCGACCGCGTAGTGGCCGGTCAGCCGCATCGTACACTAGTGAATGAGGTTTCAATGCTTCCTCCTCGAGGTGAGGTAGTAACCTGCGTTTTGGGTAACTCTTGGATGGGCGCTCGAGTTCATGCTCCTTGGCCGCAAGGACTTCGGTCCACCTGTCTGCTAGCAAGTCTTGATCAGCTTGAAGTTGTTGCTGTTTCTTCTTTAGGCTATTTGCCGTGGCCATAAGGCGGCGCTTGAAGCGCTCTTGCTCGACGGGGTCCTCAGGGATCATAAACTCATCGTCACCGAGGCTCGCCTCGTCTTCGGAGAGAGGCATGTAATTGTCGTCCTCCAGTTCTCCATCTGCTGCCTTGTTTGGAGGGCTAGATTGTTCGTACTCTAGCTCTGCACCGTGCTGGAGGGGATTGTTGTTGTCTTCGGCACTATCCGGAGTGTTATTATCTCTTGTGCCGGTATCACTGCTCTTGCTGTGGCGGGACTTAGAGCGGCGCCACTGACGTTGGCGGTTGGGTTGCTTCTTGGAGGGGTCATCCTCCGCTGTCTCGTCGCCATTGTCTTCTTTGGGGGTGTCCACCATGTATATATCATATGATGAGGTGGCGGTCCAGTGCCTCGAGGGCGGTGGATCCTGTTCGTCTCCGGCTTCGTCGTCCATACCGTCGAAGTCTTCGGAGCCAAAGTCGAGCATGTCGGTTAAGTCGTCGCCAGTGGCTACTAAGTGGGTGGTGGGTGGGCAGTGAATTTCTTTGTCGTCCGCATCCCATTCTAGCCGAACATAGTTCGACCAAGGTTCTCCTGACAGGGAGAGAGACCTTAATGAATTTAGCACATCTCCGAAAGGTGAGTGCTGAAAGATATCCGCGGAGATGAACTCCATGATCGGCGCCCAGTCGGATTCGACGGGCACGGATATGAGCGGCTCGGAGTCCGTTGCCGGAGATGAATCCAGTGGTTCGACGACACGGCTCTCGTAAGGAGTGAAGTCAGTATCCGGCTCAAATGCCACTGAAAGTGCAGCCTCCATGGTGTTGGGAATATGCCCTAGAGGCAATAATAAAATGATTAGTATATTTCCTTGTTCATGATAATTGTCTATTATTCATGCTATAATTGTATTATCCGGAAATCATAATGCATGTGTGAATACATAGACCACAATGTGTCCCAAGTGAGCCTCTAGTTGACTAGCTCGTTGATCAAGATATAGTCATGGTTTCCTGGCTATGGACATGGGGATGTCATTGATAACGGGATCACATCATTAGGAGAATGATGTGATGGACAAGACCCAATCCTAAGCTTAGCTCAAAGATCGTGTAGTTTGTTTGCTGTAGCTTTTCTGAACATCAAGTATCATTTCCTTAGACCATGAGATTGTGCAACTCCCGGATACCGTAGGAGTGCTTTGGGTGTACCAAACGTCACAACGTAACTGGATGAATATAAAGGTACATTACAGGTGTTTCCAAAAGTGTCTATTGGGTTGGCACGAATCGAGACTGGGATTTGTCACTCCGTATGACGGAGAGGTATCTCTGGGCCCACTCGGTAATGCATCATCATAATGAGCTCAATGTGATCAAGTGGTTGATCATGGGATCATGCATTACGGTACGAGTAAAGTGACTTGCTGGTAACGAGACTGAACAAGGTATTGGGATACCGACGATCGAGTCTCGGGCAAGTAACGTGCCGATTGACAAAGGGAATTATATACGGGGTTGCTTGAATCCCCGACATCTTGGTTCATCCGATGAGATCATCAAGGAGCATGTGGGAGCCAACATGGGTATCCAAATCCCACTGTTGGTTATTGGCCGGAGAGCCGTCTTGGTCATGTCTACGTGTCTCCCGAACCCGTAGGGTCTACACACTTAAGGTTTGGTGACGCTAGGGTTGTAGAGATATGAGTATGCAGTAATCCGAAAGTTGTTTGGAGTCCCGGATGAGATCATGGACGTCACGAGGAGTTCCGGAATGGTCCGGAGGTGAAGAATTATATATAGGAAGTTTAGTTTCGGCCATCGGGAAAGATTCGGGGTCACCGGTATTGTACCGGGACCATCGGATGGGTCCCGGGGGTCCACTGGGTGGGGCCACCCATCCCAGAGGGCCCCATGGGCTGAAGTGGGGAGGGGAACCAGCCCATAGTGGGCTGGTGCGCCCCCCCCCCCCGGCCCCTCCTGCGCCTAGGGTTGGAAACCCTAGGGTGGAGGCGCCTCCACTTGCCTTGGGGGGCACTCCACCCCCTTGGCCGCCGCCCCCCCTTGGGAGATCCAATCTCCAGAGCCGGCGCCCCCCTAGGGGGCCTATATAAAGGGGGGGAGGGAGGGCAGCCGCACCTGAAGTCTTGGCGCCTCCCTCTCCCCTGCTACACCTCTCCCTCTCGCAGAAGCTCGGCGAAACCCTGCTGCGATCACTGCTGCATCCACCACCACGCCGTCGTGCTGCTGGATCTTCATCAACCTCTCCTTCCCCCTTGCTAGATCAAGAAGGAGGAGATGTCATCCGCTCCGTACGTGTGTTGAACGCGGAGGTGCCGTCCGTTCGGCACTTGGTCATCGGTGATTTGGATCACGGCGAGTACGACTCCATCATCCCCGTTCTCTTGAACGCTTCCGCTCGCGATCTACAAGGGTATGTAGATGCACTCTCCTATCATTGATAGTTAACTCCATAGATTGATCTTGGTGAAACATAGGAATTTTTTTTGTTTTCTGCAACGTTCCCCGACAGTGGCATCATTAGCTAGGTCTATGCGTAGTTACTATGCACGAGTAGAACACAAAGTAGTTGTGGGCGTCGATATTGTCAATTTGCTTGCCGTTACTAGTCTTATCTTAATTCGGCGACATCGTGGGATGAAGCGGTCCGGACCAACCTTACACGTACGCTTACGTGAGACCGGTTCCACCGACTGACATGCACTAGTTGCATAAGGTGGCTGGCGGGTGTCTGTCTCTCCCACTTTAGTCGGATCGGATTCGATGAACAGGGTCCTTATGAAGGGTAAATAGAAATTGGCAATTCATGTTGTGGCTTTTACGTAGGTAAGAAAACGTTCTTGCTAGAACCCTATTGCAGCCATGTAAAACTTGCAACAACAATTAGAGGACGTCTAACTTGTTTTTGCAGCAAGTGTCATGTGATGTGATATGGCCAAAGTTGTGATGAATGATGAATGATATATATGTGATGTATGAGATCATTTTCTTGTAATAGGAATCATGACTTGCATGTTGATGAGTATGACAACCGGCAGGAGCCATAGGAGTTGTCTTTTTTTTTGTATGACCTGCGTGTCATTGAGAAACGCCATGTAAATTACTTTACTTTATTGCTAAACATGTTAGCCATAGTAGTAGAAGTAATAGTTGGCGAGCAACTTCATGGAGACACGTTGATGGAGATCATGATGATGGAGATCATGGTGTCATGCCGGTGACAAGATGATCATGGAGCCCCAAGATGGAGATCAAAGGAGTTATATGATATTGGCCATATCATGTCACTATTATTTGATTGCGTGTGATGTTTATCATGTTTTTTTGCATCTTGTTTACTTAGAACGACGGTAGTAAATAAGATGATCCCTCATAATAATTTCAAGAAAGTGTTCCCCCTAACTGTGCGCCGTTGCGACAGTTCGTTGTTTCGAAGCACCACGTGATGATCGGGTGTGATAGATTCCAACGTTCACATACAACGGGTGTAAGACAGATTTACACATGCAAACACTTAGGTTGACTTGACGAGCCTAGCATGTACAGACATGGCCTCGGAACACAGAAGACCGAAAGGTCGAGCATGAGTCGTATAGAAGATACGATCAACATGAAGATGTTCACCCATGTTGACTAGTCCGTCTCACGTGATGATCGGACACAGCCTAGTTAACTCGGATCATGCTATACTTAGATGACTGGAGGGATGTCTATCTGAGTGGGAGTTCATTGAATAATTTGATTAGATGAACTTAATTATCATGAACTTAGTCTAAAATCTTTACAATATGTCTTGTAGATCAAATGGCCAACGTTGTCCTCAACTTCAACGTGTTCCTAGAGAAAACCAAGCTGAAAGACGATGGCAGCAATTATATGGACTGGGTCTGGAACCTGAGGATCATCCTCATAGCTGCAAAGAAATATTATGTCCTAGAAGCACCGCTAGGTGACACACCCATCCCACAGAACCAAGACGTTATGAACGCTTGGCAGACACATGCTGATGATTACTCCCTTGTTCAGTGCGGCATGCTTTACAGCTTAGAACCGGGGCTCCAAAAGCGTTTTGAACGACACGGAGCATATGAGATGTTCGAAGAGCTGAAAATGGTTTTCCAAGCTCATGCCCGGGTCGAGAGATATGAAGTCTCCAACAAGTTCTTCAGCTGTAAGATGGAGGAAAATAGTTCTGTCAGTGAGCACATACTCACAATGTCTGGGTTGCATAGCCGCTTGACTCAGCTGGGAGTTAATCTCCCGGATGACGCGGTCATTGACAGAATCATTCAGTCACTTCCACCAAGCTACAAGAGCTTTGTGATGAACTTCAATATGCAGGGGATGGAAAAGACCATTCCTGAAGTATTTGCAATGCTGAAATCAGCAGAGGTAGAAGTCAAAAAGGAACATCAAGTGTTGATGGTGAATAAAACCACTAAGTTCAAGAAAGGCAAGGGTAAGAAGAACTTCAAGAAGGACGGCAAGGGAGTTGCCGCGCCCGGGAAGCAAGCTGCCGGGAAGAAGCCAAAGAATGGACCGAGCCCGAGACTGAGTGTTTTTATTGCAAGGGAAGTGGTCACTGGAAGCGGAACTGCCCCAAATACTTAGCGGACAAGAAGGCCGGCATCACGAAAGGTATATGTGATATACATGTAATTGATGTGTACCTTACCAGTACTCGTAGTAGCTCCTGGGTATTTGATACCGATGCGGTTGCTCACATTTGTAACTCAAAGTAGGAGCTGCGGAATAAGAGGAGACTGGCGAAGGACGAGGTGACGATGCGCGTCGGGAATGGTTCCAAGGTCGATGTGATCACCGTCAGCATGCTACCTCTACATTTACCTATGGGATTAGTTTTAAACGTCAATAATTGTTATTTAGTGCCAGCTTTGAGCATGAACATTGTATTAGGATCTCGTTTAATTCGAGATGGCTACTCATTTAAATCCGAGAATAATGGTTGTTCTATTTATATGAGAGATATGTTTTATGGTCATGCTCCGATGGTGAATGGTTTATTCTTAATGAATCTCGAGCGTAATGCTACACATATTCATAGTGTGAATACCAAAAGATGTAAGGTTGATAATGATAGTCCCACATACTTGTGGCACTGCCGCCTTGGTCACATAGGTGTCAAACGCATGAAGAAGCTCCATGTAGATGGACTTTTAGAGTCTCTTGATTACGAATCATTTGACACGTGCGAACCATGCCTCATGGGTAAAATGACCAAGACTCCATCCTCAGGAACAATGGAGAGAGCAACCAACTTATTGGAAATCATACATACTGATGTGTGCGGTCCAATGAGTGTTGAGGCTCGCGGTGGCTATCATTATGTTCTCACCCTCACTGATGACTTGAGTAGATATGGTATGTCTACTTAATGAAACACAAGTCTGAGACCTTTGAAAAGTTCAAGGAATTTCAGAGTGAGGTTGAGAATCAACGTGATAGGAAAATCAAGTTCTTGCGATCAGATCGTGGGGGAGAATACTTGAGTCACGAATTTGGCACACACTTAAGAAAATGTGGAATAGTTTCACCACTCACGCCGCCTGGAACACCTCAGCGTAATGGTGTGTCCGAACGTCGTAATCGCACTCTATTAGATATGGTGCGATCTATGATGTCTCTTACCAATTTACCGCTATCATTTTGGGGCTATGCTTTAGAGACTGCCGCATTCACTTTGAATAGGGCTCCGTAGAAATCCGTTGAGACGACACCGTATGAATTATGGTTTGGGAAGAAACCTAAGCTGTCGTTTCTAAAAGTTTGATGATGCGATGCTTATGTCAAGAAACTTCAACCTGAAAAGCTCGAACACTAGTCGGAAAAATGCGTCTTCATAGGATACCCTAAGGAAACCATTGGGTATACCTTCTACCTCAGATCCGAAGGCAAGATCTTTGTTGCCAAGAATGGATCCTTTCTAGAGAAGGAGTTTCTCTCGAAAGAAGTAAGTGGGAGGAAAGTAGAGCTTGATGAAGTACTGCCTCTTGAAACAGAGAGTAGCGCGGCTCAGGAAAATGTTCCTGTGGTGCCTGCACCGATTAGAGAGGAAGTTAATGATGATGATCAAGATACTTCAGATCAAGCTCCTACTGAACTTCGTAGGTCCACAAGGACACGTTCCGCACCAGAGTGGCACGGTAACCCTGTCTTGGAAATCATGTTGTTAGACAACGGTGAACCTTCGAACTATGAAGAAGCGATGGCGGGCCCAGATTCCGACAAATGGCTAGAAGCCATGAAATCCGAGATAGGATCCATGTATGAAAACGAAGTATGGACTTTGACTGACTTGCCCATTGATCGGCGAGCCATAGAAAATAAATGGATCTTTAAGAAGAAGACATACGCGGATGGTAATGTGACCATCTATAAATCTCGGCTTGTCGCTAAGGGTTATCGACAAGTTCAAGGGGTTGACTACGATGAGACTTTCTCACCCGTAGCGAAGCTGAAGTCCGTCCGAATCATGTTAGCAATTGCCGCATTCTATGATTATGAGATATGGTAAATGGACGTCAAAACGGCATTCCTTAATGGTTTCCTTAAGGAAGAATTGTATATGATGCAGCTGGAAGGTTTTGTCGATCCTAAGAATGCTGACAAGGTGTGCAAGCTCCAACGCTCGATTTATGGGCTGGTGCAAGCATCTCGAAGTTGGAACATTCGCTTTGATGAGATGATCAAAGCGTTTGGGTTTATGCAGACTTATGGAGAAGCCTACGTTTACAAGAAAGTGAGTGGGGGCTCTGTATCATTTCTCATATTATATGTTGATGACATGCTTTTGATGGGAAATGATATAGAAATTTTGGACAACATTAAGGCCTACTTGAATAAGAGTTTTTCAATGATGGACCTTGGAGAAGCTGCTTATATATTAGGCATCAAGATCTATAGAGATAGATCAAGACGCCTCATAGGTCTTTCACAAAGCACATACCTTGATAAGATATTGAAGAAGTTCAATATGGATCAGTCTAAGAAGGGGTTCTTGCCTATGTTGCAAGGTGTGAAATTGAGCTTAGCTCAATGTCCGACCATGGCAGAAGATATAGAAGAGATGAGTGTCATCCCCTATGCCTCAGCCATAGGGTCTATTATGTATGCCATGCTATTACTAGACCTGATGTAAACCTTGCCGTAAGTTTGGTAGGAAGGTACCAAAGCAATCCCGGCAAGGAACACTGGACAGCGGTCAAGAATATCCTGAAGTACCTGAAAAGGACTAAGGGCATGTTTCTCGTTTATGGAGGTGACGAAGAGCTCGTCGTAAAGGGTTACGTCGACGCTAGCTTCAACACAGATCTGGATGACTCTAAGTCACAAACCGGATATGTGTATAGGTTGAATGGGGGAGCAGTAAGCTGGTGCAGCTGCAAGCAGAGCGTCGTGGCGGGATCTACATGTGAAGCGGAGTACATGGCAGCCTCGGAGGCAGCACATGAAGCAATTTGGGTGAAGGAGTTCATCACTGACCTAGGAGTCATACCCAATGCGTCGGGGCCGATAAAACTCTTCTGTGACAACACTGGAGCTATTGCACTTGCCAAGGAGCCCAGGTTTCACAAGAAGACTAGGCACATCAAGCGTCTCTTCAACTCCATTCGTGAAAATGTTCAAGATGGAGACATAGATATTTGTAAAGTACATACGGATCTGAATGTCGCAGATCCGTTGACTAAACCTCTCCCTAGAGCAAAACATGATCAACACCAGAATTCCATGGGTGTTCAATTCATCACAATGTAACTAGATGATTGACTCTAGTGCAAGTGGGAGACTGTTGGAAATATGCCCTAGAGGAAATAATAAAATGATTATTATATTTCCTTGTTCATGATAATAGTCTATTATTCATGCTATAATTGTATTATCCGGAAATCGTAATACATGTGTGAATACATAGACCACAATGTGTCCCTAGTGAGCCTCTAGTTGACTAGCTCGTTGATCAACAGATAGTCATGGTTTCCTGGCTATGGACATGGGGATGTCATTGATAACGGGATCACATCATTAGGAGAATGATGTGATGGACAAGACCCAATCCTAAGCTTAGCTCAAAAATCGTGTAGTTCGTTTGCTGTAGCTTTTCTAAATGTCAAGTATCATTTCCTTAGACCATGAGATTGTGCAACTCCCGGATACCGTAGGAGTGCTTTGGGTGTACCAAACATCACAACGTAACTGGGTGACTATAAAGGTACATTACAGGTGTTTCCGAAAGTGTCTGTTGGGTTGGCACGAATCAAGACTGGGATTTGTCACTCCGTATGACGGAGAGGTATCTCTGGGCCCACTCGGTAATGCATCATCATAATGAGCTCAATGTGATCAAGTGGTTGATCACGGGATCATGCATTACGGTACGAGTAAAGTGACTTGCTGGTAACGAGACTGAACAAGGTATTGGGATACCGACGATCGAGTCTCGGGCAAGTAACGTGCCGATTGACAAAGGGAATTGTATACGGGGTTGCTTGAATCCTCGACATCATGGTTCATCCGATGAGATCATCGAGGAGCATGTGGGAGCCAACATGGGTATCCAGATCCCACTGTTGGTTATTGGCCGAAGAGCCGTCTCGGTCATGTCTACGTGTCTCCCGAACCCGTAGGGTCTACACACTTAAGGTTCGGTGACGCTAGGGTTGTAGAGATATGAGTATGCAGTAATCCGAAAGTTGTTCGGAGTCCCGTATGAGATCCTGGACGTCACGAGGAGTTCCGGAATGGTCCGGAGGTGAAGAATTATATATAGGAAGTGTAGTTTTGGCATCGGGAAAGATTCGGGGTCACCGGTATTGTACCGGGACCACCGGATGGGTCCCGGGGGTCCACCGGGTGGGGCCACCCATCCCGGAGGGCCCCATGGGCTGAAGTGGGGAGGGGAACCAGCCCATAGAGGGCTGGTTTTCCCCCCCTTGGCCCCCCCCCTGCGCCTAGGGTGGGAAACCCTAGGGTGGGGGGCGCCTCCACTTGCCTTGGGGGCCACTCCACCCCCTTGGCCGCCGCCCCCCCTTGGGAGATCCAATCTCTAGGGCCGGCGCCCCCCCAGGGGGCCTATATAAAGGGGGGGAGGGAGGGTAGCCGCACCTGAAGTCTTGGCGCCTCCCTCTCCCCTGCTACACCTCTCCCTCTCGCAGAAGCTCGGCGAAGCCCTGCTGTGATCACTACTGCATCCACCACCACGCCGTCGTGCTGCTCGATCTTCATCAACCTCTCCTTACCCCTTGTTGGATCAAGAAGGAGGAGACGTCATCCGCTCCGTACGTGTGTTGAACGCGGAGGTGCTATCCGTTCGGCACTTGGTCATCGGTGATTTGGATCACGGCGAGTACGACTCCATCATCCCCGTTCTCTTGAACGCTTCCGCTCGCGATCTACAAGGGTATGTAGATGCACTCTCCTCTCGTTGCTAGTTAACTCCATAGATTGATCTTGGTGAAACGTAGGAATTTTTTTTGTTTTCTGCAACGTTCCCCAACACATGGCGGGGTCCATCCCTCCGCTCTCGGATGGCGCGACTTGCTCCGGATTGATGGACGGAGTAGTTGCGGATGCGATCTCCCAAACATTGTTCGATGGCAGCATTACATCATACTCGTCACGACTGTACGACATGTCCGACATGGGCCCGAGTCCATCGAAGATCAAGTCTCCGCGGATGTCGGCCGTGTAGTTCAAGTTTCTGAATCTGACCTGATGGCCAGGGGCGTAGCTCTCAATCTGCTCCAGATGGCCAAGCGAATTGGCCCGCAGTGCAAAGCCACCGAATATGAATATCTGTCCGGGGAGGAAAGCCTCACCCTGGACCGCATCGCTAGCAATGATCGAAGGAGCCATCAAGCCTTATGGTGACAACACAGTGGAACACTCAATGAAAGCACCAATGTCGGTGTCAAAACCGGCGGATCTCGGGTAGGGGGTCCCGAACTGTGCGTCTAAGGCAGATGGTAACAGGAGGCAGGGGACGCGATGTTTACCCAGGTTCGGGCCCTCTTGATGGAGGTAATATCCTACGTCCTGCTTGATTGTTCTTGATGATATGAGTATTACAAGAGTTGATCTACCACGAGATCAGAGAGGCTAAACCCTAAAAGCTAGCCTATGGTATGATTGTATGTTTTCCTACGGACTAAAACCCTCCGGTATATATAGGCACCGGAGGAGGCTAGGGTTACACAAGGTTGGTTACAAAGGAGGAGATATACATATCCGTATTGCCTAGCTTGCCTTCCACGCCAAGTAGAGTCCCATCCGGACACGGGACAGAGTCTTCAATCTCGTATCTTCATAGTCCAACAGTCCCGCCAAAGGATATAGTTCGGGTGTCCGGAGACCCCCTAATCCAGGACTCCCTCACTAGCCCCCTCCGGTGTCTATATAAACCGGAGGGTTTAGTCTGTAGGACAACAACAATCATACCATAGGCTAGCTTCTAGGGTTTAGCCTCTATGATCTCATGGTAGATCAACTCTTGTAATACTCATATCATCAAGATCAATCAAGCTGGACGTAGGGTATTACCTCCATCAAGAGGGCCCAAACCTGGGTAAACATCGTGTCCCCCGCCTCCTATTACCATCCGCCTTAGACGCACAGTTCGGTACCCCCTACCCGAGATCCACCGGTTTTGACACCGACAGTCGTGTTCATCCTCACGAAAACCTTTGGCCTTTCCTTTGCTCATTCTCTCTTTTATCTCGGTGATCTCTTTGTCATCCTTCTAAGCTTCTTGAGTCTTTCCTAACAACATATTCTGAACTTCCATTTTTGCAACAAAACCTCTAGGGACAATCTCTAATCAAAGCTCCCTGAGATCCTCTGCCAACTCCTTTGGCAATCCTGCGCTTATGAGTGTGTTGGCATAACTCTTCCGGCTCAAAGCGTCTGCTACGACGTTGGCCTTGCCTGGATGATAGTGAAGCTTCATGTCATAATCCTTTATAAGCTCAAACCATCTCCTCTGCCTAAGGTTCAGCTCCTTCTGTGTGAAAATGTACTTCAAACTCTTATGGTCAGTGTATACATCGCAATGGTTTCCAATAAGATAATGTCTCCAAGTCTTCAATGCATGCACTATGGCAGCCAACTCCAAGTCATGCGTGGCATAATTTAACTCATGCGGTTTTAGTTTTCGTGAGGCATACGAAACAACTCTTCTGTCCTGCATCAGTACTCCTCCAAGTCCTAAGCGAGAGGCGTCGCAATACACTTGGAAATCCTTGCGTATATCCGGCAGAATCAGTACTGGGGCTGTAGTCAGACATTTCTTTAACTCCTAAAAACTCGCTTCACATTCTCCCGTCCATTTAAATTTGATATCCTTCTTCAATAGCTCTGTCATTAGCTTCGCAATCTTGGAAAAATTCTCAATGAACCTTCGGTAGTACCCTGTGAGTCCACAAAAACTGCGGATCTCGCTAACTGAAGTGGGTGCCAACCATTCAGTGACTGACTAAACCTTGGTGGGGTCTACTGCTATACCTTGTCCTGATATAACATGTCCAAGGAATCCAACTTCTTTCAACCAAAACTCATATTTGCTGAACTTCGCATACAACTGATGTTCCCTGAGTTTCTCGAGAACTAAACACAAATGCTCTTTGTACTCCTCTTCATTGTTCGAGTATACCATTATATCATCAATGAACACCACAACAAACTTATCCAAATATTCCATGAACACCTTGTTCATCATGCTCATGAAATAGGCAGGGGCATTAGTCAGTCCAAATGACATGACCATATACTCATATAACCCGTACCTTGTGGTAAATGCGGTTTTAGGTATATCCTTTTCCCGGATCTTCAGCTAGTGATATCCTGATCGCAAATGGATCTTCGAAAACACCTTAGCTCCTTGCAACTGGTCAAACAAATCATTGATCATCGGCAGTGGGTATTTGTTCTTGATCGTCACCTTATTCAATGCACGATAATCAACAACCATCCTTAGAGACTTATCCTTCTTCTCAACCAAAAGCACTAGGGCTCCCCATGGTGATGAACTCCGTCGGATGTAACCTTTCTCCAATAACTCCTTGATCTGCTTCTTAATCTCCTCCAGATCATTTGCGGGCATCTGACACGGTCTCTTTGATATTGGCCCGGTACCTGGCAATAGCTCTATCAAAAACTCGATGTCTCGATCCGGTGGCATGCCTGGTAACTCCTCTGGAAAAACATCTGGGTAATCCTTCACTGCAGGCACTTCCTCCTGAACAACTCCTGTGAGGGTATTTGCTTGGCTCCTCCTAGGCGCATGTCTAGATACATACTTGATCCTTTTTCCCTCCGTGGTGGTGAGACAAATTGATTTACTAGCACAGTCAATGCTTCCTCCATACTTTGACATCCAGCCCATGCCTAATATCACATCCAATCCTTGTGACTCCAAAATTATTAGGTCTGACGGAAAAACATGGCTACCAATTGTTAGGGGTATCTGGTCGCACCATCGGCTGGCCATATACTCTGCTCCAGGTGAACTTACTAACAGAGGGGTCCTAAGGGTTTGGGTTGGTAGTTTAAACTTATCCATGAATCCCCTCGATATGTATGAATGTGATGCACCAGTATCAAAAAGAACAAGGGTGGTAAAAGACTTAACCAAAAACTTACCGATCACTGCGTCTGACTGCCCTTCAACCTCCTCCACGTTAACGTGGCTCACTTGTCCTTTGTTGAATGGATTAGGCTTCTTCCCAGCGCTCCCATTACCATTTACATTCTTCGCTTCAGGGCACTCCATGGCATAGTGTCCAGTCTTCCCGCACTTGAAGCAAGTAATGTGACTTAGGTCTCTCTTGGCGGGTGTGGCTGGATTGGAGCGGGTCTGATTGTTGCTTCTTCCGTTTCCAGTCCCATTCTTGGAACCATTGTGGTTGTGCGAACTTCCTCCGTTGTGGTTATGACCTCCATGGTTATGAACAAGTCCTCCCGAGTTCGGGGTTAGACGAGGCTTCTGCTGAGCTCCTGAGCTGTACCTTCCTTTTCCATACTTCCTTTTGCGGCTCTCAATTTGCTGTTGCTTCCCTTCAATCATAAGAGCCTTGTCTACCAACTCCTGGTAGTTGTTAAATGTTGCCACCATCAACTGCATGCTCATCTCATCATTCAGCCCTTCCATAAACTTCTCCTGCTTCGCGGCATCTGTGGCCACATCGTCAGGGGCATAACGAGACAACTTACTAAATTCATCCACGTACCGCCCCACAGTACGGTTCCCTTGGCGCAAGTTGTGAAACTCACGCTTCTTCATGCTCATAGCTCCCGTTGAGACATGGGCGGTGCGGAATGCTTGCTGAAACTGATCCCATGTAACAATGGCTATAGGATAGGTGACTGTGTAATTCTCCCACCATGAAGCTGCTGGTCCATCCAACTGATGTGCGGCAAATGCACCTTCTCAGCATCTGTACAACCTGCAGTGGTTAACTCCCTTCCAATCCTGCGGAGCCAATCATCTGCCACTATCGGCTCGGTGCTGCTGGAAAACACCGGCGGCTGCAACCTCAGAAAGCGTGCTAAGTTGTCAACTGGTGGTGGTGGTGGTGGGTTGTTGTTGTTACCTTGATTCTGAACTAACAACTTCATCAGTGTATTCTGCTATTGGATCAACTGAGTGAGCTCCGATGGGAAAGTAAATCCGGGGTCACGTCTCGGAGGCATCTGAGGGTTTAGAGGGAAGAGAATAGAATAGAATGAGGTCTAGTGAGAAAAACACTACCCATATGCACATGAGACAAACACAATCATATCACTCAATCAATCAAGCAAGGCATACAATCGATCTAACTATCATTACAAAAGTGCTCGGACTATACTATATACATGGTGGAATACTACTACTGATGTGGTGGTCTACTAGAAATATTGACCGGTCAAAGACTCCATGATGTCTGCTCCAGCTTCGTCTTCATAGTCATCATCGCTATCGTCGGGGTCCGAGTCGGTGTCGTCGATGATGATGTAGTCCTCAGAACGAATCTCCTTGGGTTCATCGTCTTCTTCTCCTGGCGCGGGGTCTCCCATGAATACTCCCAGCTTCCTTTCCAGATCATCATTCTTCTCCACTAGTACGACGATTTCCTCCTCATAATCTTCGCGAGTAGCCTTGAGTTCTTCCTCCAGTTCTGTGATCCTTGTCATTGCCTTCTTCAGATCTATCATGCCTGCGCACATCTAGTTCTCCTGGCGACGAATGTGCTGGTTTAACTCCTAGATGAAAGCTGCGATTGATCTATCCTTCCTGGTGCTGATCATCTCCCATTGCTCATCTCGGCGCCCACAAATCTGATAGATAGTATCCTTAAGCTCCTTATGGTAAACTTTTCCAATGCGTCCCATGGTGATGTGAGCTGCCATACTCTTTCCTAGATTCCAGGTTGGTGCATCAAAGGAAAACTCTATGGGTTTGGTGACTGGCGCGAATGTCCTTCCTGGAACTTGAACTTGAATCATCCATCGCTCCTCTTCTGGTAAAGTGGCATTGTAAGTCCCGGTGAAGCTTGGTATTCCAATGTTCAGGTACTTAGTGACTTCCTTCAAGTGTCGTCCAAAAGGTGCTTCTTCATCCGATTATGCAAACTTGTTCCTTGCGCCCGCCATCCTAAAGAGTAGAAAATGGAGAGGAGTCAAAAATGAGAAGAGAGTGGTGATCTAGGGCTTTAGCTTATTGATCGTGTCTTACACTCAGCGTGTGCTCTAATACCATCTTGTAGCGACCCGACCTCAAACGATCAAGTCTTTGTGCTTCAGTGTCATCCCTGGATCGGTAATGCTGACACACACAGTACTCGAAGGATTTATAACAGAGTAGCAATCACACACTTATTACATCGAATGTCTCAAAAGAGAACTTATTACAATTAATATGGCTTAAGGCCATCTAATACGATAACATCAGAAGGCTTGGAAGATAAAGTGAGTCCATCAACTCCAACGGCATAGCTGAGCTGTACGGCGACGACCTAACAAACCTTACTCCTCGTCTGAAAAGTCTGCAACATAATACGTTGCAGCCCGAAAACGGGCCAGCACATGGAATATGCTGGCAATATAACACGGTAGAGCAAGAATAGAATAATGCTATCACTATATGCATATTTGGCTGGTGGAAAGCTCTACAATTAAAGTTTTGCGAAAAGCCATTTTTTTCCTACAACAAAGGAATAGATTTTATTTAACTATCATGGTAGTTGAAACATCATTGAGAAGGTTCCTCCAACTCAATCCCAATTAAAAGTAAGTATCAACCCAACAATATTAATTTAGAGTGATGAGATACATATGATAATCCAAGTACTAGATACTCAAGATGTCCATAACCGGGGACACGACTAACCATGATTAGTTTGCATACTCTGCAGAGGTTTGCACACTTTTCCCCACAAGACTCGATCTCCTCCGTTGGATTTCTTGCACTACATGGTGTTTGAGAAACGGATGACCGAGACACGGTCTTTCAAAAGCATTAACTCTCTACTCCGGATAGACTATACCACCTACAACCCACTACATCTGCTAGTCTACCTCTTCAAGAGCTTCACGCAACTTACTCAACTATGCTAGAGCCCATAATAGCTTGTGGCTGCACACAGAAGTTTCTAGCATGAAATATCCCAGTTCCCTTTGAGCCTGGGTGGCGGACCTTAGGATTATCACACGGGTACTCCGGGATATCCTAGAACAACACTGGATTCTCCAGGTGCCCGACAAGCAATCCACCCAGATGTGTATTAAAGTTGCCACCTTAAGTTGAACCATTAATTAACAGTCTCACATCTGTCATGGTTTCACTCACCCAAACCACGTCTACGAGCATAGCATGGCAATATAGGCAATACGTAGAAGTAACTCCCAAGGGTTTGATAATAAACAGGTGAATAGGTACTACCTCATCTACTTCCCAATCCCACGTGTTATCAAGTCCTAACCATGCAATGTTTGAGGGTTGAAACTAATGCATAAAAACTGAGTGATAAAGGGGATATGATCAAAGTGTTACTTGCCTTGCTGATGATCCGCAAAACCTAGAGACTTGATGTAGCACGCTTCGCACTCCGGGTACTCTATCGCAAACAAACAAGCATACAATAAGCAATCAAACAAGGGCGAGGGTAAAACTCAAATAAGATATCAACCAGAAAGTTCAACTTAAGAACTCCGGTTTGCAAAAAGAATCAAATTAAATGAAGCAACGAAACTCAAACTGCGAAAGAAACAAGATCTGATTACTAATCTGGACTAAAGTCAAATTTTACTGTATCAAAATCTTTTTCAAGTTGGTTAAATGGAAAGAGGGTTTCAAGATGAAACTCTAGGCGCTTGAATCACCTGATTCCGATAAACGAGTGAGAAGTTATACTAAAACGAGAATCAGATCAGGAATCGCGATTGAAAATAATCGCGGAAAATCCGAGAAAAAGAAAAACTGACGAACAGGCTAACGAACGAATGTTCGCTGTCTGTGGCTAAACGGTGAAAACCGTTCATTAAAACGAATGTAAAAACGGGCGTTCATTAGATAACTAAACCAAAAAAACCGAACTGGAATTAAAAACAGATCTAGGGTTTGGAAAAAACCAAACGTTTTTTTTCACAAAAACCAAGGCGGCTACCTCGGGTCCGGCGAGGTCCAGCGACGGCGGGGCGGCTCCGGTGCGGCGGCAGCAACGGCGGACGGCAGCGACAGCGGCGCGGTGCTTGGCGGCGGCGCGGCATGGGCGGCGGCGGCGCGGATCGGCGGCGCGGGCGGCCGGCTAGGGTTAGGGTTTGGGGCAGCGGCGCAGACGGGCTGCGGTGGGCTTGGGCGGCGCGGCTTAAAAAGGCCCCCCGGGCAGAGTCCCGCTCAGGTACGGCCCGAAGTCGGTTCACTTTTTTTTCAAATAATTCCGATGTGCGGAAAAAGAATGAAAAGAAATACTAAACAGACTCAAAAAATCCCGAAATAAATTTTCCCCGTCCTCTAAAATAAGCCGGACAAGGTGAACATTTATTTGGGCCTAAAATGCAATTTTGAAAAAAACGCATATTTTTCCTAATTCAAATAAAATAGCGATAAAACTCCGAATAAAAATCTTATTTGATTTTAATATTAAATCTTTGATATTTCTCTATTTTGAGGAAGTCATTTTATCCTCTCTCTCTTTTATATTTATAAAAGAAATAATCGAAGAGAAAATAATTAAAATCAAATGATCCTCTTTCCAAAATTCGAGAAAACTCGAATATGAAAATAATGAAATCCCTAACTCTCTCCGTAGGTCCTTGAGTTGCGTAGAATTTCTAGGATCAAGCCAAAAATGCAATAAAATATGATATGAAATGATGATCTAATGTATAACATTCCAAATTAAAAATTTGGGATGTTACACAGGACCTACGAGACGTATTGGAAAACAGAGCAGGACATACAAGATCGATCTACGAATCACAGGGGCGTGCCCCAGCACGTGACGACGACCGTCACGCCGGATATACTAAAAGCAAATCCGGCTGGGCCGAATACAGCAGACATGACTCGTATGAACTGTGTCGTGATATAGCCCGACACAGAGGCGCCGCACACCCCTATGCTTCACCGACGAAGTAATGGATCACGAATTCCCAAAAGGGTTTCAACCCGTAAACATTGAATCATATGATGGTACAACAGACCCCGCAGTATGGATTGAAGATTTCCTCCTCCACATCCACATGGCCCGCGGTGATGATCTACATGCCATCAAGTACCTCCCACTAAAACTCAAGGGACCGGCTCGACACTGGCTGAATAGCCTGTCGGCAAACTTCATTGGCAGTTGGGAGAACTTGGAAGATGCATTCCTTGACAACTTCCAGGGCACTTATGTGCGACCGCCGGATGCTGATGACTTGAGTCACATAACCCAACAGCCAGGAGTCAGCCAGGTAATTCTGGACTCGGTTTCTAACCAAAAAGAACCAAATTGTCGACTGTCCGGATGCCGAAGCCTTAGTGGCATTTAAACATAACATCCGTGAGTAGTGGTTCGCCCGACACCTCGGCCAAGAGAAACCGAAGTCCATGGCAGCCCTCACGATACTCATGACCCGCTTTTGTGCGGGCGAGGACAGCTGGCTGGCCCACAGCAACAACACATCTAAAAATGTTGGCAATGCACATGCCAGAGATAGCAACGACAAGCCACGTCGCAACAGACACAAGCGCCTCAACAACAGTGACAACGTTGAAGACATGGCAGTCAATGTCGGATTCAGTGGCTCTAAATCCGGTCAGCAGAAAAAGCCGTTCAAAAGAAGAAATCCGGGCCCGTCCAGTTGGAACCGCATACTTGATCGCTCATGCCAAATTCATGGCACCCCCGATAAACCAGCCAACCACATCAACAGAGAATGCGGGTGTTCAAACCGGCCGGCAAGTTGAATGCCGAAAACAAGGAAAAGGGGGCTGCATAGCGACGATGAGGAGGAGCCCCGGCCGCCGAACACAGGAGGACAAAAGAAATTCCCTCCCCAAGTGAAAACAGTGAACATGATATACGCAACCCATATTCCCAAGCGAGAACGGAAGCGTGCACTAAGGGACGTCTATGCGATGGAGCCAGTCACCCCAAAGTTCAACCCATGGTCTTCTTGTCCGGTCACTTTCGATCGCAGGGACCACCATACCAGTATCCATCATGGCGGTTCTACCGCATTGGTCCTTGACCCCGTCATCGACGGATTTCACCTCACTCGAGTCCTTATGGACGGTGGTAGCAGCCTGAACCTGCTCTATCATGATATAGTGCGCAAAATGGGTATCGACTCCTCAAGGATCAAACCCACAAAAACCACCTTTAAAGGTGTCATACCAGGTGTAGAGGCCTGTTGCACGGGCTCTATCACACTGGAAGTAGTCTTCGGATCCCCGGACAACTTCCGAAGCGAGGAGTTGATCTTCGATATCGTCCCCTTCCGTAGTGGCTATCACGCGCTACTCAGATGAACCGCATTCGCCAGATTCAATGTGGTACTAATGCGGTACCGCATTATGCATATCTCAAGCTCAAAATGCCAGGACCTCGCGGGGTTATAACAGTTAATGGAAACACAGAACGCTCGCTCCGTACGGAGGAGCACACTGCCGCCCTCGCAGCAGAAGTACAAAGCAAACTTTTGAGGCAAACCGCCAATTCGATGATAAAGCCCCCGGACACCTTCAAGCGAATCCGGAGTACCCTGCAACAGGATCACCCGGCACGTTCTGAGCTCGCCTAGCAATTCGGCCTCTGTCCTAGTCCCAGTAAAGCGACAAAATTTGCGCCGCGCATCCATAATTACGCACTCAAGATACCATGGGCATAGGCGGAGGCACGGCTATGGCACGGCCCACAATGCGGCTCAACCACTTCAGGACCCGCATATCTTTACCATTGTCTATCTTTCCGGACCCTATTATCTGAAGGCCCTCTCCGATACCCTGATTATCGGACCCATCATGGGAAGGAAACGCCAAGGAAGCAAGAAGCTTTGCCGTACAAGGGAATCCCCAGGTGGTCTCTGATAACGATTGCTATACCTGTTTTACATACCCACACGCAGCCTGCCCTTGGACAGGACATGTCAAATAGTCCTATTTTTGCTTATTGCAGTACTTGTGTACATACGCTTTGACGTATCATTTAAATAACAATGCACAACGTTAGCTTATTATTGCATTTCTTCATCTTTTTTCCCTGTCTGCTTATTTATGACAAATTGCACCCGTACATTCTGGTACGTCCAGTGCGCCAGGGGCTTCAGTGTACCCATAACACAGCAAGAAAAGTCCAAACACTTTTGACAGTGTGGCACCCCGAACTTATAGCATTATATGCATCAGCTCCAAATGATGTCTTGGCTCAATAGTTGGGTTTGCCCGGCTCCCATGTTTTGGTACGTTACGTTCCGCTATATCGGCTAAGGTAGCACTAGGAGAACTACTGCGATTGTGTCCAGGTTCTTCCGGACGAGCACCTCAGTAGAGAAAGTCGAAAACTGACTGTCATGATACGGCGAGAGTTGGTTGCTATTCGAGAGGTCTCAAATCCTTAAAGATTTTTTCCGCTTCGGGCGAGGAATCGGCCTTGTCCAATTTAGGCGTATATAGCGCCCCAAGTTCGGCCTTTCGAATACTAGGGGCTTCGCCAAAATTTAAAATTGTAGACTTCTATGGCTAAGTGAGAGTGATAAAGCTGTATAGTCCGATTGCCTCGTTCGCTGCGCTAAACACCTCCTTAAAGGACCAATTTTTTTGGATAAAGAGTGTTTAAGATTTATCCCGAACACCTCAGTACTAGTTACATGGGGGTAGAAGCCGACGACTAGCCAACTCTCAAATTTTATAAACAGTCGCACAGAAGGTAATATTTTTAAATCAACAAGCGTTATATAGCGCACATGAACTCGTTTTCATATTATAGGATCATATGAGTATATTCATTCAAATATTACATCCTTAGCACATTCCTCCGCCACAAGGCGGGCACCCTTCAGGACACTGTCATAATACTTTTCGGGGTGGCGATGCTCCTTGCGCTCCGGTGGCCCCTCCTTCACCAGCTTTTCAGCGTCCATCTTCGCCTAGTGCACCTTCGCACAGGCAAAGGCCCTGCGCGCACCTTCAATGCAAACGGACCGCTTTATGACTTCAAGCCATGGGCAGGCATTCACAAGCCACTTTACCAGGCTGAAGTAGCTGCCAGGCAGGGGCTCGCCAGGCCACATCCGGACTATGAGTCCCTTCATGGCCAGTTCGGCCGCCTTGTGAAGCTCGACCAGTTGCTTCAGCTGGTCGCTCAAGGGCATAGGATGTTCGGTCCCGGTATATTGAGACTAGAACAACTTTTCCATCGAGCTCCCTTCCTCGGCCTGGCAGAACTCTGTGGCATTCGATACGCTGTTGGGTAGATCTACGAACGCTCCTGGAGAGCTCCGAATTCGGGTAAGTAAAAGGAAAGTTTCCTTCACATGCTTGCTTTGCATAATGAATGCCTTACCCGCGCTATCTTCTTGACCACCCGAATCTCCTGGAGGGCCTTTTGAGCTTCGGCCTTGGCATTTTGTGCGTTCTCGAGGGCCTTCGCAAGCTCGGACCCCTGCGTCTTAGAGTCACGCTCCAAGGACTCGTATTTTTTGACGAAATCCTGGAGCTCTTGCCGAACCTTGCCAACTCGGGCCTCTTGCTTCTCGCGCTCGATGCGCTCCTAGGACGCTCTATCTTTGGCCTCAGACATCGCTTTCTTCAGGGCCGCCACTTCAGTCGTGGCCCCTAGCAAAATTCATGATGAGCACAATCTAGTAACAACTTTCTTTTTTTTCTTTATCAATATACAGACGGGGTATCACTTACCTTTGTTCTCTTTGAGCTGCCTCTTGGTAAGGCCAAGCTCTTCCTCGGACTGCTCAAGGTGCTGCTTCAGTCCGGATACTTCCGCAGTACGAGCGGCAGTGGCCAGCAGCGAAGCCTGCTTATTCACATAGACATATTTTGATTAGACTCCTGTGATTATTATTCTGTTCGGCCTTTCTTTGCGAACACCAAACAGAGCATCAGGGGCTACTGTCTATACTGTGATATTTTCTCATAATTTGATTACTTACCTCAAAGCCTGTTAGGAGGTTGGCACAGGCTTCGGTCAGTCCGCTTTTGGCGGACCGAACCTTCTCGACCACCGCACTCATGATAGTGCGGTGCTCTTCGTTAATGGAAGCGTCGCGAAGCGCTTCCAGCAAGTTGGCCGATGCCTCTGGATGGACAAAGGCCATCGGCACAGACGGCTCGCCCCCCATAGCGAGGGGTCGCCTGACAAAATCCGGAACCACTGGAGGTTCCGGCGCAGTATCCGGCTGGGGGCCAAACTTGCTGCGGCCCCCGACATTAGAGCCCACGGGAGTCTTGCCCCTAATGCGCCCAGTCGGTGCCCTTTGAGACAACACCTCGATGTCGTCCGTAGGCCGGGGGGGAGGTGGCTGTCGGGAGTGAATCACTGTTCATCGCCGACTGGCCCAAAGACTCATCCGAAGAGGATACGTCGATATGGGCTTTGGATGGGCTGCATGATCATGTTTGACATGATAAGTAATAAAACAAAACATACCATAACTATTATAGTATCCGGATACTTACGACTTCGCCAGGGGCTTGTCCCTGGGCAACCACTCCTTGTCGCTGTAAGTGGCTATTGTGGAGCAGTCCGGAAGAAGGATCCTTCCCTTCTTGGACCCCTCGGCCTCCCCAGATGGGGCGGCCTTCCTTTTCTTGTCTCCCCCGACTGGCGGGGGAGAACTTTCCTCTTCCTCCTCCTCATTAAGAGGAGGAAGTACCTCGGCAGCCTTGAACAACACCCTCCAGACGTCTTGGTGCATCGTGTTGAAAAGCTCTCGCAGCGTCTGGTGCTTGGCCGGGTCGAATTTCCACATATTGAATGCCCGTCTTTGACACGGAAGGGTCCGGCGGAAGAGCATGACCTGGACCACGTTGACAAGCTTGATTTTCTTGGTTGTCATATTTTTAACAAAGTTCTGGAGTCCGGCCAGCTCCACCGATGAACCCCAGGATAGGCCCTTCTCTTTCTAGGAGGTGAGCCGCATGGGGATGCCGGATCGAAATTCATGGGCCGCCACCCAGTTGGTGTCGCGTGGCTCGGTGATGTAGAACCACCCCGATTGCCACCCCTTCACGGTCTCCACATAGGAGCCTTCGAGCCAGGTGATGTTGGGCATTTTTCCCACCATGGCGCCTTGCACTGCGCTTCCTGGCCGACCACCACCTTCGGTTTCACGTTGAAGGTCTTCAGCCACATGCCGAAGTGGGGCTTGATGCGGAGGAAGGCCTCGCACACGACGATGAATGCCGAGATGTTGAGGATGAAATTGGGGGCCAGATCATGGAAGTCTAGCCCGTAGTAGAACATGAGCCCGCGGATAAATGGGTGGAGGGGAAATCCCAGTCCGCGGACGAAGTGGGTGAGGAATACAACCCTCTCGTGGGGTGCTGGAGTAGGGACGATCTGCCCCACGTCTGGGAGCCGGTGCGCGATGTCGGCGGCTAGGTATCCAGCTTCCCGGAGCTTCGTAATGTTCTCCTCTGTAATGGAGGAGACCATCCACTTGCCTCCCGCTCCGGACATGTTTGCAATGGCTTTGCGGAGAAAATAAGAACTTGGTCGCTGGAGCTCGAGCACGCGAGAATGGATGGGCAGGGGAAGAAGAAGGCGTGGGTGAAAAAGAGGATTCCTTGTCCCTTTATAAAGGCAGTAGAAACTGTGCGCCTCCCTACTTGCCCCATAAAATCGCTTATTCCCCAAGCGCCACTGTTGATGGCGCGGTTGGGTTACCCATATCGGTATTGATGAGAATCCCATGATAAGGGGAACATGATCTCTGCTTCGACAAGACGTGCCAATAAAACCGCCTCGCAACACGTGTAGTGGCCGGCAGGGAAAAACAATTCATAATAACTGGGCCATGGCAGGACGTCATGTTATGAAAAGTTGTCAGCAGATTGGGTTTGTGGAATAATATACTCTCTACGGTGGTATGTGGAATTTGTTTTGCAGAGCTGGACATGATCCTTGTGTTCAAAATTTTCTATGGAGTATTCGGAGGAGGAACCCGCCTTGCAATGCCGAAGACAATCTGCGCGCCGGACTTATCGTCATTGAAGCCTGGTTCAGGGGCTACTAGGGGAGTCCTGGATTAGGGGGTCCTCGGACAGCTGGACTATATACTTTGGCCGGACTGTTGGACTATGAAGATACAAGATTGAAGAATTTGTCCCGTGTTCGGGTGGGACTCTCCTTTGCATGGAAGGCAAGGTTGGCAATTCGGATATGTAGATCTCCTCCCTTGTAACCGACTCTGTGTAACCCTAGCCCCCTCCGGTGTCTATATAAACCGAAGGGTTTAGTCTGTAGGACAACAACAATCATAATCATAGGCTAGCTTCTAGGGTTTAGCCTCTAGGATCTCGTGGTGGATCAACTCTTGTAATACTCATATCATCAAGATCAATCAAGCAGGAAGTAGGATATTACCTGTTGGGGCATGTAGTAATTTCAAAAAAAATTCCTACGCACACGCAAGATCATGGTGATGCATAGCAACGAGAGGGGAGAGTGTGATCTACGTACCCTTGTAGACCGACAACGGAAGCGTTAGCACAACACAGTTGATGTAGTCGTACGTCTTCACGGCCCGACCGATCAAGCACGAAAACTACGGCACCTCTGAGTTTTAGCACATGTTCAGCTTGATGACAATCCCCGGACTCTGATCCAGCAAAGTGTCGGGGAAGAGTTCCATCAGCACGACGGCGTGATGATGATCTTGATGTACTACCGTCGCAGGGCTTTGCCTAAGCACCGCTACAATATTATCGAGGATTATGGTGGAAGGGGGCACTGCACACGGCTAAGAATATGATCACGTGGATCAACTTGTGTGTCTAGGGGTGCCCCCTGCCACCGTATATAAAGGAGCAAGGGGAGGAGGCCGGCCGGCCCCTATTGGCGCGCCAGGAGGAGTCCTCCTCCTAGTAGGAGTAGGACTCCTACTAGGAGGGGGAAGGAAGTGGGGAGGGAGAAGGAAAGGGGGGCGCCGCCCCCCCCTCCTAGTCCAATTCAGACCAGGGGGGAGGAGGCATGTGACCCACCCTGGCTACCCCTCTCTCTCTCCACTAAGGCCCATATGGCCCATTACTTCTCCCGGTAGGGTTCCGGTAACCCTCCGGCTCTCCGGTTTTCTTCGAAATCACCCGGAACACTTCCTATGTCCAAATATAGCCGTCCAATATATTAATCTTTATGTCTCGACCATTTCGAGACTCCTCGTTATGTCCGTGATCACATCCGGGACTCCGAACTAACTTCGGTATATCAAAACTCATAAACTCATAATATAACTGTCATCGAAACCTTAAGCGTGCGGACCCTACGGGTTCGAGAACAATGTAGACATGACCGAGACACGTCTCCGGTCAATAACCAATAGCGGAACCTGGATGCTCATATTGGCTCCTACATATTCTACGAAGATCTTTATCGGTCAGACCGCATAACAACATACGTTGTTCCCTTTGTCATCGGTATTTTACTTGCCCAAGATTCGATCGTCGGTATCTCAATACCTAGTTCAATCTCGTTACCGGCAAGTCTCTTTACTTGTTTCGTAATACATCATCTCGCAAATAACTCATTAGTTGCAATGCTTGCAAGGCTTATGTGATGTGCATTACCGAGAGGGCCCGGAGATACCTCTCCGACAATCGGAGTGACAAATCCTAATCTCGAAATACGCCAACCCAACATGTACCTTTGGAGACACCTGTAGAGCTCCTTTATAATCACCCAGTTACGTTGTGACATTTGGTAGCACACAAAGTGTTCCTCCGGCAAATGGGAGTTGCATAATCTCATAGTCATAGGAACATGTATAAGTCATGAAGAAAGCAATAACAACATACTAAACGATCGGGTGCTAAGCTAATGGAATGGGTCATGTCAATCACATCATTCTCCTAATAATGTGATCCCATTAATCAAGTGACAACACATGTCTATGGTTAGGAAACATAACCATCTTTGATTAATGAGCTAGTCAAGTAGAGGCATACTAGTGACGTTTGGTTTGTCTATGTATTCACACAAGTATTATGTTTCCGGATAATATAATTCTAGCATGAATAATAAACATTTATCATGATATAAGGAAATAAAATAATAACATTATTATTGCCTCTAGGGCATATTTCCTTCAGTCTCAAACTTGCACTAGAGTAATAATCTAGATTACACAGTAATGATTCTAACACCCATGGAGCTTTGGTGCTGATCATGTTTTGCTCGTGGAAGAGGCTTAGTCAACGGGTCTGCTACATTCAGATCCGTATGTATCTTGCAAATCTCTATGTCTCCCACCTGGACTAGATCCCGGATGGAATTGAAGAGTCTCTTGATGTGCTTGGTTCTCTTGTGAAATCTGGATTCCTTTGCCAGGGCAATTGCACCAGTATTGTCACAAAAGATTTTCATTGGACCCGATGCACTAGGTATGACACCTAGATCGGATATGAACTCCTTCATCCAGACTCCTTCGTTTACTGCTTCCGAAGCAGCTATGTACTCCACTTCACATGTAGATCCCGCCACAACGCTTTGTTTAGAACTGCACCAACTGACAGCTCCACCGTTTAATGTAAACATGTATCCGGTTTGTGATTTAGAATCGTCCGGATCAGTGTCAAAGCTTGCATCAATGTAACCATTTACGATGAGCTCTTTGTCACCTCCATATATGAGAAACATATCCTTAGTCCTTTTCAGGTATTTCAGGATGTTCTTGACCGCTGTCCAGTGATCCACTCCTGGATTACTTTGGTACCTGCCTGCTAAACTTATAGCAAGACACACATCAGGTCTGGTACACAGCATTGCATACATGATAGAGCCTATGGATGAAGCCTAGGGAACATCTTTCATTTTCTCTCTATCTTCTGCATTGGTCGGGCATTGAGTCTTACTCAATTTCACACCTTGTAACACAGGCAAGAATCCTTTCTTTGCTTGATCCATTTTGAACTTTTTCAAAATTTGTCAAGGTATGTGCTTTGTGAAAGTCCAATTAAGCGTCTTGATCTGTCTCTATAGATCTTAATGCCCAATATGTAAGCAGCTTCACCGAGGTCTTTCATTGAAAAACTCTTATTAAAGTATCCCTTTATGCTATCCAGAAATTCTATATCATTTCCGATTAGTAATATGTCATCTACATATAATATCAGAAATGCTACAGAGCTCCCACTCACTTTCTTGTAAATACAGGCTTCTCCAAAAGTCTGTACAAAACCAAATGCTTTGATCACACTATCTGTTGGGGATATTGCCGCTAGGCGTAAACCGGCCTACTTGGGCCGGGTTAACTTCATAATGGTATAAGTAGGTGAAGGCCCAAGGCCTATAGTCGGTTTAGAATCTGTAGTCGTAAACCGACCTGATGTATAACTTGTATTGCAAGTTAGGAATAGAGAGATACCAACCGGGATACGAATATGAATCGGTTGGGACTATATGGACCGACGGGTGTCACCCGTGTATATAAGGGGACGACCCGACGGCGGTTCAAGAGAGACAACGACAACAACTCGAGTCTAGGCGAAGCTTGTTTGCTCCCTAGCCATCGAGACCACATCAATTCCATCACAACTAGACGTAGGCTTTTACCTTCATCGAAGGGGCCGAACTAGTATAAACCCATCGTGTCTTTGTGTCCGCTTTAACCCCTTCAAGTAAACTCATAGCGATGGCTCCACGACTAAGTCCTTTCGCTAGGACATCTGCCGTGACAAATCCATGACAGTTGGCGCCCACCGTGGGGCTATCGCACGATGGTTTGACGATCTTGGAGGGCAAGCTCAAGGGACTCGAAGGCTATGTTGTGGGCCGGATGACCAAGAGTCGTCGGGGCAGGATCTACATCGACGACGCAGGATGGGGTCCCGAGGCCGATTCGATCGAGTACGGGTACCGGGTCCCCTTTGGTGTCATACACGTTTTCATTGGCAAAATCGGTGAGCCTGGGCCTGAGCCGGACATCTGCACCGACCTCATCGAGATGGCTCAGCGTGCGAGATCTACCTGGGCTAAACCGGCCGTGAAGCATGTCTTTGTTGGAGTCGTCCACGAAGGAGAGCGTGAGGACGAGTCAGAACACGGTAGCGAGACCGTCGTCTATTCCGATGACGAGTCCTCGACCGGAGAGACCGAATCGCTGTACCAGTTGCAAGACGACCAGATTAGGGGCTGTTCCGATGGCGACAGTATTCCGGACCTCCCGGGCCAGGTCAACCGGGTTGGAATATTCATGGCCGGGACACAGGCGGCGAATCACTCTTCGAGCGCCGCAGCAAGGCTCTCCGGATCAGCAGCAGCAGGGTCAGGAGGCCTTGTGCGCCCGCCGGTTCAAGTTCTATCCGATCTGTTTGATACACTAGCCGCGCTTATGGCAGAGGACAATCCGGCGGATCAGGAGGCCCATAATGCAGAAGTTGCGAAGGTGAGAGAGCAGATCGTGCAAGCCAAAGCGGATCTGGCAGCAGAAAAAGATAGGATGGCTGCAGAGCGGGCCGCTTTGGACGCTCAGGCCTATAAACTCATGCTTGACCAGAACGCATCACAGGAGGTTTTGAAGCGGAAGCACAGATCACGCCTGCCGGTAGGGTTTGACCCCCGAAATCTCTTTCACACTCCAGGAGCTGGACCCAGTAATCCGCCGCAGTACCCGGAGACAAACCGGATTGAGGCACCAGGACCAGGGGGACGGTCCAATCTCGCCTGATGGAACCTCCTCAGCAGAACATTGTGAATTTTCCGCCGGTCCAGACGCCCCCAGGTCATTATTCTAATCCTATGGACAACCTTGTTGCAGCTGCCGCACGATTAGAGGCTATCCCAGTTGAAGGGGACTCTCCGCAAGCGATAGGGACACGCCGGGTTAAGGAGCTTCTCCGGACCGCGCTGATTCAGCAGGAAGCATACTCGTACAGCCGTGATCGGATTCACTCTACGCCCCGTCCAAGCCGGAGCTATAGCAGGCGCATGGATGAACCGGCTATATCGAGCAATGCGCGAGGCCGTGAAGCAGCACATGGCAATAGCCCGGCAGGCGGTGTTCGCGAGGCTCAGGATGTGGTGGACCGGGCCTCGGCACGGAGGGAAGCCGAGTTGGAAGGCTCGGGGGCTGGAGTCGTATTAACTTCCCCACGAGGTGATAAGTTTTGTTATGTTCTCCGCTTAATGTTCCCTTGTACTAATAATGCAGCTGAGTACGAAGCCTTGCTCCATGGTCTCCGGATGGCTAAAGAGATGAATTTAAGCCGGGTTAAGTGCTTTGGTGACTCGGACCTAGTGGCTCAACAGGTGTCTGGCACTTGGGATTCTAAGGACCCGCTCATGGCTGCATATCGTCGGGAAGTGGATAATATTGCAGGTTGTTTCAAGGGTTATCAAGTGGATCATGTGGACCGTCGGAAGAATGAAGCGGCGGATGCTTTAAGCCGGTTGGGCTCTCAGCGTAAACCGGTCCGGCCTAACGTCTTTTTGGACGTGTTGCACAACCCGTCAGTCAAGCTCCCAGGTGAGGTGGATTTGGCTATCCCTGATCCGGAGGCTCAATTGGTGGCAGCCCTGCATGTTATTCCGGATTGGACAGTTCCTTATCTTGCGTACATGAACCGGGGGGAGTTACCAGAGGATGAGATTCTGGCCAGGCAGATAGTCCGGCGATCCAAGTCTATGGCAATTGTCAATGGTGAATTACATCATTGCAGTGTATCAGGGGCGTTTCAACGTTGTGTTTCTCCTGAGGAAGGCTGTGAAATCTTAAGAGAAATCCATGAAGGGGATTGTGGACACCACGCCGGTTTAAAGTCTCTGGTGGCAAAGGCGTTTTGTCACGGGTTCTACTGGTTGACAGCGCATGCTGACGCGGAGGACTTGGTTAAACGGTGTGATGGATGTCAGAAATTCTCAAGGCGTGCTCATGTGCCGGCTCAAGAATTGAGGATGATCCCAATAACATGGCCGTTTGCAACTTGGGGGCTGGATATGGTTGGGCCTTTTAAAAGATCCAAGGATAAGAAAACCCACCTTTTGGTGGCAGTTGACAAATTTACCAAGTGGGTTGAAGCGGAGCCTGTCAGCAAGTGTGATGCAACAATAGCGGTGCAGTTCATCAAGAAGGTGATTTTCTGGTTTGGTTTTCCACACAGTATCATTACTGACAATGGTACCAATTTATCCAAGGGCGCTATGAAGGAGTTCTGTGAGCGTGAGCACATCCGACTTGACGTGTCGTCAGTGGCACACCCCCAGTCCAATGGACAGGCAAAATGAGCTAATCAGGAAATCTTGCGAGGCATCAAACCCCGGCTTATGGTCCCATTGCAAAGAACACCAGGATGTTGGGTTGAAGAGCTACCATCTGTATTATGGAGTATCAATACTACGCCAAACCGGTCCACAGGATACACGCCATTTTTCATGGTCTATGGAGCAGAGGTAGTTCTCCCTAGTGACATCCGGCATGATTCGCCTCGTGTGGCAGCTTATGTTGAAGCAGACAATGAGACAGCACGACAAGACGCTTTGGACCTATTGGACGAGGAGCGTGATATAGCGGCTGCCCGTTCGGCGATTTACCAGCAAGATCTTCGTCGTTATCACAGTCGCCGGGTTAGAACCAGAACTTTTCAAGAAGGAGATTTGGTGCTTCGACTCATCCAAGATCAAATGGATATGCACAAGTTATCCCCACCTTCGGAGGGACCTTTCGTGGTCAGCAAGAATTTGCACAACGGGTCGTACTATCTGATTGATATTCGAGGGCATCAAGACTCACGTACATCAGAGGAGGAGACCAACAAGCCGTGGAATATAGCTCATCTTCGGCCTTACTATACTTGAGCCATCAGCTCTATCTATGTACATATCATGACAATGTATATATTATCTTTGATATATCAAACCGGAGCCTCGGCTAAAGCGGGGTCTCTGTCTTTCTCATCATGCG
Source organism: Triticum dicoccoides (assembly GCF_002162155.2). Taxonomy (NCBI): domain Eukaryota; kingdom Viridiplantae; phylum Streptophyta; class Magnoliopsida; order Poales; family Poaceae; genus Triticum; species Triticum dicoccoides. Next base: position 652,150,350 of record NC_041382.1, read on the forward strand.
AGGTTACACGGAGTGGTTCTGTTTAAAGCGGCCTCCGGTTTACCCCTTGACATTTGTTTTTTATATATCACTGGGGGCCTTGGTCGTGTCCGAACCAACGAACACCCTTTGATAGGCGACAGCCACCAGATCATTTGGGGACATGGTCAAGTCTGAACCAGTCATGCCTCTTGGTCGGCCTAAGGCCACAAAATCACTTGGGGGCATGGTCGAACCCGAACCATTGCCACGCCTCTTGATCTGGCATATATGCCACGAATCATTTGGGGACCTGGCTGACTTGAATCATTGTCACTCCTATTGGGGGCCTTGATCTTGTCCGACCATGGTAATACCATCTGATCAGCTCAGTATAGCATATTTTTGCAAATGGTTTTTTATCATTGCCTTTGCTTCCATGTTATTTTCATGGTTTGTTTTTTCTTTTCTTTTGTCGGATTTCTTTTATGTCGACAAACCCCTTTTTTCCGATTCAGCCGATGGATTTGATTCCCCTTTAATCCGGAGGAGTATTTCCGGTTTACCTTTTTCCTGTTAACATCATGGAGTAACAAGGGGGCTCGTATTGATTCAGTACGATTTATACGGGAGCTATTTTCTCCCACCTTTTTTCTTTCGACGGTGATGGTTTATAAAACCGCCGCTTCAGGCTTGGCTAAGCCAGCTTCATACCCAAACATGCCAGGTATTTATGTATCATATATTTGTTATATTACTGATACACATATCAGGATCATAAACCGGCTGGCGGTATAACCGCCACCGAAGTTCAAATTTTTCTGATTGCAGGAAATATGAATTGGAGTTCTTCAAACGAAAGCTTCAGTACTTATGCACGAAGGCATATTCCAGTTAGAAGCATTAACTATCCTATTACAGGGCAGCACGGTACCCAAATAAGATCATTGTTCTTTTCGGAAGGTATTACAAATAGCTCTCCAAACCGGCTTCTGGTTCAAGCCTGCTCCTCATCTTCCGCCGCTTCAGCTTCCTCGTCTCTACCCATTGGCTGGAAATCAACAGTGGTCCAGTCGATTCCCATTAAAGCTTGGAAAACAGCCTCTTCATGGATCAGGGAAGACGGTTCAATATCAGGGGCATAAGTATGCTTACGGATTGGAGGGATCAGATTCTCCGCTTCAACAGTTGGGGCAGGCACTCGCTTGTTTTTCTCGTTATATTGCGCTTGATAATGCGTCAAATCTGCCTCTTCAGCTAGCTGGCAAGCCAGAGGGCGCACTGCACGGTTTATTGCCCTTAAATCCTCTTCGTTGAATTCAGAGCCATCTTCTTTCAGGCTGGGATAGCCTTGAGCTGCTTCCACAGGATCAAAATCTGGCACCCATGCCTTTGCCCGGATTAAGGCATTGATGGCTCCGGTTCGGGCAGCGGATTCTTTCAGCTCCTCAATCCGGGCTGGAAGCATTGACAACTTGCTAAGAGTGTCCTGGATTAAAGAGGGTGCCGGGTTGTTGTGAGAAGCTGTGGTGATGATCCGTTGGGCTCCGGTATATAATTGTTCCACCAAGGTGTAGGCAGCTTTCAATTTCTTCCGCACATCATTTCCTAAGTGCCCAATACGTGTGCCTACAACAAGATTGGAATGGTCTCAAACCGGATTTACGCTACAGCAGGTTCAAATTATCACAGAAGTTACAAGGAGCTTACCAAAGATTGCAGCAGTCATGGAGTGTATTTGCCGCTGTACGGCCGTCAGTTCATCCACCACCGGTTTAAGGGCAGCTTCAACATTTTCCGCTCTTTTGGTTAAACCGGCCTTCTCAGTGGCCCAGTCAGCCCGCTCTTTCTTGAAGCCTTCTTTCAGCTGTTCAGCAGTGCTCAAAGCGCTGGTTAATTCTTGCTTTGCCTTATCTGTTTCAGCCTGCTGGGTTTTTAAGGCCTCCTGCAAATCGGCAACTCGGTCCTCCTTGATTTTCACCTCAGCCTGCACACAGACAGCGTTTAAGCTTTGCACAGGCGATCCAAGGAGTTGAAGTATCAACCACATAACAAAGTTATATGCTTGACACTTGGGGGCTAATGCACCTTCAATTTTTATATATTACTCGATCACAAAGTCCCAAGCTCAATACAAGTATTCAACTTGGCACTTGGGGGCTAATGGCTATTTGATCAAGTTATGTTCTAAGGACAGTTCTCTATTGGAGCCCTGGTTTACTTATGTTAAGTTAGACCGGTTCTTGCGGGCTATACCGGTCGGTTTCAAGAATGTTCAGGATCAAGTCCCGGTTTGACCAACGTTACAAACCGGCCCTTGGGGGCTAGAAGGATGGAGGTAATGGCAGCAAGGAAAGAAGTAAGTTACCTCAAATTTATCCTTCATCATTTTGACCAGGCCAGCTTCACAGTCATGGCTAGTGTAAAACCGGTTTAAATAGCCGGAGTAAAGATCTTGGGCACTCAGAGCAACATATGTCTCTAGTTCAACATCCCATTTTCCATTGTTCAAAGCGGAAAAATCCTCTTTGATGGTATGCTTGGTAAGGGTGACAGGATTCCCGGGTTCAGAGCGGCCCACACCGGTAATCACAACATCATCATCTTTGGACTCGCCAGTTTGTGTTGGTGCGGCCGTTTGGTCAGCAGGAGTGTGGGATTTCTCAATCTGGATGGAGCTGGCAGGCGGATTGGTAGAGGCTGGAGTATTAACAAGCCCTTCTTCGGGAATAACGTCGTCTTGTAAAGGAGGATCATTGGGGATATCTTCAGAAGTAAACATTTCACGATCCGGCACTTGGTCATGTTCTGGGGCCACATCTTCTTCAGCCGCTTTATCCAGGCGGGCCTTCTTGCTTGGTTTCGGTTTAGCCCTGAAAGAGAAACAAAAAGTCAAGGAAAAGCATAAGCCATTATGCGGTATACTGGAAGCATATGTTCAGTTTAACTTACCCAGCAACTGTTTTCAAAGGTGGTAGCTGAGTAGCTGACGATTCACCAGACGATGAATGAGAAGTGACCTGATAATCGGAGTCGGATGGATTAAGAGGTTGACGGAAGAAACCCTCTTTACGATTTAAATCAATAAAAAGGTCGGAGACCTCGAAGCGGCGTTTTCGAACCGGACTGTTTGGTAAACCGGCAGAGGTAACTACCTGGCCACTATGCCGGGTTGTGCGGCGAGCTTCGTGTTGCTGGGTCTTCATAAGAAATTGGGAATCCAGATAAGCAAGAGGATGAGAAAATTTAACTTTCCGGTTTGCCCAGCGAAATTTTGGCAAAGGCAAGATTTCTGAATCGGAAGAGAGAATGGTTACCTCAACGAAACCCGCATTGCTGGCTTCAGCGTCATCCTGACAAGCATCATCATCAATAAGGCGTGTAAAAAGCAAGCCAAGTGAATCAAGTTCTACCTCAAGATCCGGATTACCCACATCATCATCAATGGCTAGGTCTGATGAAGCGGTGGTTTTTCTCTTATGAGCTGGTTTCTTGATAACCTTGGTCTTGGGCCGGGTTGGACGTCCTGCCTTCTCCGTTTTGTCTTGAGGAAGTTTCTTGCTCCAAAACGGATTATCGCCCTGGATCAGCAGTAATTAAATGTTAAACATATAAAGCAGTAACCGGTTCAACAATAGAGCAATTAAAATATTACCGCTGGCGGTTTGTTGGTGGTACAATAAGGAGGCAGACCGGTTTGAGCACAGAGGTGCTCCGGTTCATTCAGCATCTTTTTCACAGATTCTGTGACTTCGTCATCAGGGAGTTGGATTTTAGTGTGTCGGAGTGGGTCATCGACACTATCAGTATACTTGCACATCAAATTGGGGCGCCGGCTTAGAGGCAAAATGCTCCATGATATCCAGCAGCGTGCAAGGTCTATTCCTGTTAAACCATTGGCCATGAAGGCCCGGAGCTTGGACAGTTGAGGAGCATATTTAATTCTCTCCTTAGCGCTTAGCCTTTGTGGAAAAGGGTGAGTGTTGCTGAGCCGTTCCGGACGGAAGCCAGGCAAGGGATTTTCATTGTCAGGGGAGGTATCCTTGCAATAAAACCAAGTTGCGTTCCACTCCTTGGGGTGAGTATGGAGTTTGACGTGGGGATAGGTGATTTCTTTCCTTTTCTGAATGGCCATACCGCCCAGTTCGGTATTAGGGCCGTCAGTGAATTCAGTACGGCGGTTCAGATGAAAGAGATCTCTAAATAACTCGACTGAAGGCTCCTCTTGAAGGTATGCCTCAGAAAGTACTTGAAAGTGGCATAGATTGGTAACAGAGTTGGGGCCAATATCCTGTGGACGGAGCTGAAAATTGGCTAACACATCCCGATAAAATTTAGAGCCGGGCAGTTTGAAGCCCCGGGCCATATGATCTGCGAAGACCACGACCTCTCCTTCCTGGGGCGTGGGAGGACATTCATCTCCAGGAACCCTCCAGTGGATCGTATCTTTACTATCCAAAGCGCCGATCAGGACTAGATCGTCCAACTGTGATTCTGTGACGCGAGAGGGAACCCAGTTGCACTCATACACTTGTTTTGCCATGATGAGATCTACAAGAAATAGATAATCCGGTTCAAGGACATGCCGGATAAAAAGGTGTTAATCTAACTACGATAAACCGGCGGCCGTACCTATAAACCGGTTTTCTACAATGCGGCGTCAAATGGATTCTGGCGGTTCAACCAGGGGACTAATGATAGATACCGGTTTAGCAGTTTTTTCTATGGTAAAGTTAAACCGCCTGATCTAGGCGTCGGAAGCAATTGAAGCTATGGATAATTGTGTATGCAGAAACAAGTTTCGCAAAATTGAGTTACAGCCGCGGATCTACAGCAAGCTCACAAAACAGGAAATATTTCGAAGAATAAGGCGGAAACAGAAGTGAACCATTGAGCGGATATGTGCGGGAGATCTATGGGATTAGATGAGAAGTTGCAAGCGGATGCTTAGGGATCGCTACTGAATACAACAAGAGTTCGCGGATTCATTCAAGATCAGAGAACAGATATGAACGCGTGATGAACACAGCACGAACATGGAACCCTAAGAACGGATCTAGGTTAAGAAGAGGAGAAAGCTTACCGAGAACGGAGAAGATGCGGGAAGGTGCCATAATACTCTGGTACGTTCAGGTTGATGCAGCGGCCTGAGGCGAGGCAGAGGTCGACGACGGTGGCGGAGCTCCAAAGCCGGCGACGTGAGGAAGAAGAAGAGGAAGAGATGAAGGAGAAATGAAAGAAATGACCCTTCGGTCTTATTTATAAAGGCAACAGAGTTAGGTCAAGCGCGCGGATCCAGGAGCTGCCGTTAAAAGAGGGCGTTATAAATGACAAATTTCATGATGACGTCATGCCGGTTTACAACAACCAGAAATGATGACGTCATGCCGGTTTACAAATTACTAGAAGATGTCCAAGATACAAGATTTTGTGAAGGATTGACATGAACCAGTTCAAATCAATCTGGGGCCTAATGTTGGGGATATTGCCGCTAGGCGTAAACCGGCCTACTTGGGCCGGGTTAACTTCATAATGGTATAAGCAGGTGAAGGCCCAAGGCCTATAGTCGGTTTAGAATCTGTAGCCGTAAACCGACCTGATGTATAACTTGTATTGCAAGTTAGGAATAGAGAGATACCAACCGGGATACGAATATGAATCGGTTGGGACTATATGGACCGACGGGTGTCACCCGTGTATATAAGGGGACGACCCGGCGGCGGTTCAAGAGAGACAACGACAACAACTCGAGTCTAGGCGAAGCTTGTTTGCTCCCTAGCCATCGAGACCACATCAATTCCATCACAACTAGACGTAGGCTTTTACCTTCATCGAAGGGGCCGAACTAGTATAAACCCCTCATGTCTTTGTGTCCGCTTTAACCCCTTCAAGTAAACTCGTAGAGATGGCTCCACGACTAAGTCCTTTCGCTAGGACATCTGCCGTGACAAATCCACGACACTATCAAAGCGTTTATTCCAACTCCGAGAGGCTTGCACCAGTCCATAAATGGATCGCTGGAGCTTGCACACTTTGTTAGCTCCCTTTGGATCGACAAAACCTTCCGGTTGCATCATATACAACTCTTCTTGCAGAAATCCATTCAGGAATGCAGTTTTGACATCCATCTGCCAAATTTCATAATCATAAAATGTGGCAATTGCTAACATGATTCGGACAGACTTAAGCATCGCTACGGGTGAGAAGGTCTCATCATAGTCAATCCCTTGAACTTGTCGAAAACCTTTTGCGACAAGTTGAGCTTTGTAGACAGTAACATTACCATCAGCGTCAGCGTCAGTCTTCTTCTTAAAGATCCATTTATTCTCAATTTCTTGCCGATCATTGGGAAAGTCAACCAAAGTCCATACTTTGTTCTCATACATGGATCCCATCTCAGATTTCATGGCTTCAAGCCATTTTGCGGAATCTGGGCTCACCATCGCTTCTCCATAGTTCGTAGGTTCATCATGATCTAGTAGCATGACTTCCAGAACAGGATTACCGTACCACTCTGGTGCCGATCTTACTCTGGTTGATCTACGAGGTTCAGTAGTATCTTGTTCTGAAGCTTCATGATCATCATCATTAGCTTCCTCACTAATTGGTGTAGGTGTCACAGAAACTGGTTTCTGTGATGTACTACTTTCCAATAAGGTAGCAGGTACAGTTACCTCATCAAGTTCTACTTTCCTCCCACTCACTTCTTTCGAGAGAAACTCCTTCTCTAGAAAGTTTCCGTATTTAGCAACAAAAGTTTTGCCTTCAGATCTGTGATAGAAGGTGTATCCAATAGTTTCCTTTGGATATCCTATGAAGACACATTTCTCCGATTTGGGTTCAAGCTTATCAGGTTGAAGCTTTTTCACATAAGCATCGCAACCCCAAACTTTCAGAAACGACAACTTTGGTTTCTTGCCAAACCATAGTTCATAAGGCGTCGTCTCAACGGATTTTGATGGTGCCCTATTTAACGTGAATGCAGCCGTCTCTAGAGCATAACCCCAAAACGATAGCGGTAAATCAGTAAGAGACATCATAGATCGCACCATATCTAGTAAAGTACGATTACGACGTTCGGACACACCATTACGCTGTGGTGTTCCGGGTGGCGTGAGTTGCGAAACTATTCCGCATTGTTTCAAATGTACACCAAACTCGTAACTCAAATATTATCCTCCACGATCAGATCGCAGGAATTTTATTTTCTTGTTACGATGATTTTCAACTTCACTCTGAAATTCTTTGAACTTTTCAAATGTTTCAGACTTATGTTTCATTAAGTAGATATACCCATATCTTCTTAAGTCATCTATGAAGGTGAGAAAATAACGATATCCGCCACGAGCCTCAACATTCATCGGACCACATACATCTGTATGTATGATTTCCAACAAATCTGTTGCTCTCTCCATAGTACCGGAGAACGGTGTTTTTGTCATCTTACCCATAAGGCACGGTTCGCAAGTACCAAGTGATTCATAATCAAGTGGTTCCAAAAGCCCATCAGTATGGAGTTTCTTCATGCGCTTTACACCAATATGACCCAAATGGCAGTGCCACAAATAAGTTGCACTATCATTATCAACTCTGCATCTTTTGGCTTCAACATTATGAATATGTGTGTCACTACTATCGAGATTTAATAAGAATAGACCACTCTTTAAGGGTGCATGACCATAAAAGATATTACTCATATAAATAGAACAACCATTATTCTCTAATTTAAATGAATAACCGTCTCGCGTCAAACAAGATCCAGATATAATGTTCATGCTTAACGTTGGCACCAAATAACAATTATTTAGGTCTAATACTAATCCTGAAGGTAGATGTAAAGGTAGCGTGCCGACCGTGATCACATCGACTTTGGAACCATTTCCCACGCGCATCGTCACCTCGTCCTTAGCCAATCTTCGCTTAATCCGTAGTCCCTGTTTCGAGTTGAAAATGTTAGCAACAGAACCAATATCAAATACCCAGGTGGTACTGCGAGCATTAGTAAGGTACACATCAATAACATGTATATCACATATACCTTTGTTCACCTTGCCATCCTTCTTATCCGCCAAATACTTGGGGCAGTTCCGCTTCCAGTGACCAGTCTGCTTGTAGTAGAAGCACTCAGTTTCAGGCTTAGGTCCAGGTTTGGGCTTCTTCTCTTGAGTAGCAACTTGCTTGCTGTTCTTTTTGAAGTTCCCCTTCTTCTTCCCTTTGCCCTTTTTCTTGAAACTAGTGGTCTTATTGACCATTAAAACTTGATGCTCCTTCTTGATTTCTACCTCCGTAGCTTTCAGCATTGCGAAGAGCTCGGGAATAGTCTTATTCATCCCTTGCATATTATAGTTCATCATGAAGCTCTTATAGCTTGGTGGCAGTGATTGGAGAATTCTGTCAATGACGCAATCATCTGGAAGATTAACTCCCAATTGAATCAAGTGACTATTATACCCAGACATTTTGAGTATATGCTCACTGACAGAACTGTTCTCCTCCATCTTGCAGCTATAGAACTTATTGGAGACTTCATATCTCTCAATCCGGGCATTTGCTTGAAATATTAACTTCAACTCCTGGAACATCTCATATGCTCCATGACTTTCAAAACGTCGTTGAAGTCCCGATTCTAAGCCGTAGAGCATGGCACACTGAACTATCGAGTAGTCATCAGCTTTGCTTTGCCAGACGTTCATAACATCTGGTGTTGCTCCAGCAGCAGGCCTGGCACCCAGCGGTGCTTCCAGGACGTAATTCTTCTGTGCAGCAATGAGGATAATCCTCAAGTTACGGACCCAGTCCGTGTAATTGCTACCATCATCTTTCAACTTTGCTTTCTCAAGGAACGCATTAAAATTCAACGGAACAATAGCACGGGCCATCTATCTACAATCAAACATAAACAAGCAAGATACTATCAGGTACTAAGTTCATGATAAATTTAGGTTCAATTAATCATATTACTAAAGAACTCCCACTTAGATAGACATCCCTCTAATCCTCTAAGTGATTACGTGATCTAAATCAACTAAACCATGTCCGATCATCACGTGAGATGGAGTAGTTTCATTGGTGAACATCGCTATGTTGATCATATCTACTATATGATTCACGCTCGACCTTTCGGTCTCTGTGTTCCGAGGCCATATCTATATATGCTTGGCTCGTCAAGTATAACCTGAGTATTCTGCGTGTGCAACTGTTTTGCACCCGTTGTATTTGAACGTAGAGCCTATCACACCCGATCATCACGTGGTGTCTCAGCACGAAGAACTTTCGCAACGGTGCATACTCAGGGAGAACACTTCTTGATAATTAGTGAGAGATCATCTTAAAATGCTACCGTCAATCAAAGCAAGATAAGATGCATAAAAGATAAACATCACATGCAATCAATATAAGTGATATGATATGGCCATCATCATCTTGTGCTTGTGATCTCCATCTTCGAAGCACCATCGTGATCACCATCATCACCGGCGCGACACCTTGATCACCATCGTAGCATCGTTGTCGTCTCGCCAATCTTATGCTTCCACGACTATCGCTACCGCTTAGTGATAAAGTAAAGCATTACAGTGCAATTGCATTGCATACAATAAAGTGACAACCATATGGCTCCTGCCAGTTGCCGATAACTTGGTTACAAAACATGATCATCTCATACAATAAAATTTAGCATCATGTCTTGACCATATCACATCACAACATGCCCTGCAAAAACAAGTTAGACGTCCTCTATTTTGTTGTTGAAGTTTTACGTGGCTGCTACGGGCTTAAGCAAGAAGCAATCTTACCTACGCATCAAAACCACAATGATAGTTTGTCAAGTTGGTGTTGTTTTAACCTTCGCAAGGACCGGGCGTAGCCACACTCGGTTCAACTAAAGTTGGAGAAACTGTCACCCGCTAGCCACCTTTGTGCAAAGCACGTCGGGAGAACCGGTCTCGCGTAAGCATACGGGTAATGTCAGTCCGGGCCGCTTCGTCCAACAATACCACCGAACCAAAGTATGACATGCTGGTAAGCAGTATGACTTATATCGCCCACAACTCACTTGTGTTCTACTCGTGCATATAACATCAACACATAAAACCTAGGCTCGGATGCCACTGTTGGGGAACGTAGTAATTTCAAAAAAAATTCCTATGCACACGCAAGATCATGGTGATGCATAGCAACGAGAGGGGAGAGTGTGATCTACGTACCCTTGTAGACCGACAGCGGAAGCGTTAGCACAATGCGGTTGATGTAGTCGTACGTCTTCACGGCCCGACCGATCAAGCACCGAAACTATGGCACCTCCGAGTTTTAGCACACGTTCAACTCGATGACGATCCCCGGACTCCGATCCAGCAAAGTGTCGGGGAAGAGTTCCGTCAGCACAACAGCGTGATGATGATCTTGATGTACTACCGTCGCAGGGCTTCGCCTAAGCACCGCTACAATATTATCGAGGATTATGGTGGAAGGGGGCACCCCACACGGCTAAGAATATGATCACGTGGATCAACTTGTGTGTCTAGGGGTGCCCCCTGCCCCCGTATATAAAGGAGCAAGGGGAGGAGGCCGGCCGGCCCCTATTGGCGCGCCAGCAGGAGTCCTCCTCCTAGTAGGAGTAGGACTGCTACTAGGAGGGGGAAGGAAGTGGGGAGGGAGAAGGAAAGGGGGGCGCCGCCCCCCTCTCCTAGTCCAATTCGGACCAGGGGGGAGGAGGCGCGCGGCCCACCCTGGCTGCCCCTCTCTCTCTCCACTAAGGCCCATATGGCCCATTACTTCTCCCGGTAGGGTTCCGGTAACCCTCTGGCTCTCCAGTTTTCTCCGAAATCACCTGGAACACTTCCGGTGTCCGAATATAGCCGTCCAATATATTAATCTTTATGTCTCGACCATTTCGAGACTCCTCGTTATGTCCGTGATCACATCCGGGACTCCGAACTAACTTTGGTATATCAAAACTCATAAACTCATAATATAACTGTCATTGAAACCTTAAGCGTGCGGACCCTACGGGTTCGAGAACAATGTAGACATGACCGAGACACGTCTTCGGTCAATAACCAATAGCGGAACCTGGATGCTCATATTGGCTCCTACATATTCTACGAAGATCTTTATCGGTCAGACCGCATAACAACATACGTTGTTCCCTTTGTCATCGGTATTTTACTTGCCCGAGATTCGATCGTCGGTATCTCAATACCTAGTTCAATCTCGTTACAGGCAAGTCTCTTTACTCGTTTTGTAATACATCATCTCGCAACTAACTCATTAGTTGCAATGCTTGCAAGGCTTATGTGATGTGCATTACCGAGAGGGCCCAGAGATACCTCTCCGACAATCGGAGTGACAAATCCTAATCTCGAAATACGCCAACCCAACATGTACCTTTGGAGACACCTGTAGAGCTCCTTTATAATCACCTAGTTATGTTGTGACGTTTGGTAGCACACAAAGTGTTCCTCCGACAAACGGGAGTTGCATAATCTCATAGTCATAGGAACATGTATAAGTCATGAAGAAAGCAATAGCAACATACTAAACGATCGGGTGCTAAGCTAATGGAATGGGTCATGTCAATTACATCATTCTCCTAATAATGTGATCTCGTTAATCAAATGACAACACATGTCTATGGTTAGGAAACATAACCATCTTTGATTAATGAGCTAGTCAAGTAGAGGCATACTAGTGACGTTTGGTTTGTCTATGTATTCACACAAGTATTATGTTTCCGGATAATACAATTCTAGCATGAATAATAAACATTTATCATGATATAAGGAAATAAAATAATAACATTATTATTGCCTCTAGGGCATATTTCCTTCATTACCTCCATCGAGAGGGCCCGAACCTGGGTAAACATTGTGTCCCCCGCCTCCTTTTACCATCAGCCTTAGACGCACAGTTCGGGACCCCCTACCCGAGATCCGCCGGTTTTGACACCAACATCCGTTCTTGGGAAGGAGAGAGAGAGAGACACTGTGAGGGGAAGAGATGAATGGGTATGGGGGAGTTGGAACTCCCCCTGCCCTCTCTTAACCCCCATGCGCTCGCTACTACGCGGTAGTACCGCGCTTCATTGAAGTAGTACTCCTGGGCGGTAGTACCGCTCTTCCAGCGGCAGTAAAAAATTACTACCGCGATGGAAGCGGTAGTACCATGCCGTGGGAGCAGCTATGCAAGCACAGGAGCCACCCATCTCTAGCGGTAGTACCGTGGCTTGCCACAGTAGTACCGCAAACCCAAGAAAGTGCTCATTTCGACAACAACAGAAAAACATGGCCTTTGCAATGCAAACTTCAAGCAACTGGATACGCAAACGACCACACACGAAGCAAGTCAAACACAAACACGGCTCAAAAGAAATCAAAAAGACAACAAGGACCAAACACAAACCAAAACCTCTCAAGGAGATAGGCGGTGGCCGGAGCCACCTATGTTTGAGTCAATTGGTATGGCACCGCGAAGAATTATCCTTGGGCCCATGACCAAAACTCGTATTTGAAGCAGAGTACCATCAACAATGGCGAATGTGAAAGAGTTGATCAATTTATGCATAATGGGGGAGGGAGAGTTCATTGAGAGAACAACACTCCCCCTGTGTCCATGCCTACACCTAAACAAGACATCAAGATGAGTATGGTGGGCTGTGCAAAGGTTCAAGCCACATTGCTCAAATCAATGATATTTAGCTCATGCATTAACTCGTGAAATCTTGCTTCATCCAAAGGTTTCATGAAAATATCTGCAAGGTTATCATGAGTGTTGACGTAGTTGAGCTCAATTTCCCCTTGCCTAATGTGATCCCGGATGGAGTGATACCGAATCTCAATATGCTTCATCTTGAAGTGTTCCACTGGGTTGAGAGAAATCTTGATGACACTTCATTGTCACACCAAAGAGGCACTTTGTCACAAATGACAACCTAATCCTTTAAAGTTTGCCTCGTACATAGAAGTTGAGCATAACAACTACAGTGGCCACATACTCGACCTCAGTGGACAAGAGAGACACACAACTTTGCTTCTTAGAAGACCAACTCACCAAAGAGCAACCAAGAAATTGGCACCCTCCAGAAGTTGACTTCCTATCCACTTTGTCTCCCTCCCAATCCGAGTTTGAAAAGCCCACAAGGTTGAAGTTTGCTCCTCTTGGGTACCATAAGCCAAAGTTTGGGGTATGAGCCAAATATCGAAAGACTCGCTTGACTGACACATAGTGGCTTTCCTTAGGTGCGGCTTGAAACCATGCACAAATTTCGACACTCAACATGATATACGGTCTAGATGCACGAAGGTAAAGCAAGGAGCCAATCATGGAATGATATACCTTTTGATCCACCGCTTTACCATTGGGATCTATGTCAAGTTGGCATTTGATGGGCATTGGAGTGGAAGCTGGCTTGACATCACTTAGCTTGAATCTCTTGAGAATGTCTTGAGTGTATTTCGATTGGTTGATGAAGGTTCCTTCTCTTCTTTGTTTGATTTCGAACCCGAGAAAGAACTTCAACTCTCCCATCATGGACATCTTGAACTTCAAGGTCATGAGAGAGGCAAACTCCTCATTGAAGGCTTTGTTAGGAGAACCAAAGATAATATCATCAACATATAGTTGGCATACAAACAACTCCCCTTTGACCTTCTTAGTAAAAAGAGTGGGTCAAGTTTCCCAATTTCAAACCCACGATCTTGCAACAACTCGGAAAGGTGCTCATACCACACATGTGGGGCTTGTTTAAGGCCATAGAGTGCCTTATTGAGTTGGTACACATGATTGGGGAACTCGGGGTCCTCAAACCCCGGGGGTTGTTTGACATACACCAACTCACTAATAGGACCATTATGAAAAGCATTCTTCACATCCATTTGTTGCAACTTGAAGTTATGATGAGAGGCATAAGCAATCAACAAATGAATAGATTCAAGGCGAGCAACGGGAGAAAAGGTTTCACCGTAGTCGATACCCTCGACTTGGGAGTAGCCTTGTGCTACCAAACGAGCCTTGTTGCGAACGATGATCCCATGAGCATCTTGCTTGTTCTTGAACATCCGCTTGGTTCCAATAACATTATGGTTCTCTTTGGCCTTGGCACCAATCTCCACACCTTGTTCTGCTTGAAGTTGTTGAGCTCCTCATGCATGGCATTAAGCCAATCCGGATCCTCGAACGCCCATAGACCTTTGGGGGTTCAACAAAAGAAACAAACGCGTGATGTTCACAATAGTTTGCTAATTGTCTACGAGTGCTTACCCCCTTTCTTAAGCTTCCAAGCACATTCTTCATGAGATGATCTTTGGTAGTGAGCTTGGATGCAATCTTGGTGGCACGACGCTCGAATTCCTCCTCAAGAGAGAGTTGAGGAGTGGTAACTTGATCATCTTGAGCATCATCTTGAGCTTGTTCTTTATCTTGAGCTTGCTCTTGATCTTGAACTTGCTCGGTGGTAAGAACTTGACCTTGGGCATCACTTGGTGGTTCACCGCCATCTTGAGGTTGATCTTGGCCTTGATCTTGTTCATTTGGTTGAGGGCCCTCACTTTGTCCTTCGGAAGCGAGTGGGTCTTGGGTTGGTGATGGTTCCACTTGAGTGGAACATTTTCCTTCTCCTTCGGCCACAAGGGGTTCCTCAATGGGTAGGATAAGACCAACACCCATTCTTCTTATGGCTTGGGGAGGAATTTCATCACCTACATCACAAGTACCACTTTTCTCACTAGGGAGCCATTATTCTCATCAAACTCCACGTTACACATCTCCTCAATGAGTCCCATGGACTTGTTGAGGACACGGTAAGCATGAGAGTTTGTAGCATAACCAACAAATATTCCCTCATGAGCTCTAGCCTCAAATTTAGACAAACGAACACCTTTCTTGAGAATGAAACGCTTACAACCGAACACCCGGAAGTACTTGAGGTTGGGCTTGTTGCTGGTGAGTATATCATATGGAGTCTTGTTCAAGGCTTTGCGGAGATAGAGCCGATTGGATGCATGACAAGCGGTGTTGATGGCTTCGGCCCAAAAGTTGTATGGAGACTTGAACTCCGCCATCATGGTTCTTGTTGCGTCCATCAAGGTCCGGTTCTTCTTCTCCGCTACACCATTTTTGTTGAGGGGTGTATGGTGCGGAATATTTATGCTTGATCCCCTCATCACTAAGAAACTCATCCAAGGTGTAGTTCTTGAACTCGGTGTAGTTGTCACTTCTTATTGTCAAGATCTTTGCATTGTGTTGACGTTGAGCTTAATTTGCAAAGTCGATGATGGTTTGTTGGTTCTCACTCTTCCTCTTGAAGAAATATACCCAAGTGTATCTTGAATAATCATCTATAATCACCAAGCAATACTTTATACTCCCAAGACTATCAAAGGATGGAGTCCAAAGAGATCCATGTGAAGGAGCTCCAAGGGCCTCTTCGAGTAGATGATGGTCGTGGGAAGATGAGCCTTCTCATGTAGTTTTCCTTTGATACAAGCACTACAAGCACAATCTTTGGTAAAACTAACATTTGTTAGTCCACGGACATGGTCCCCCTTGAGAAGACTTTGCAAAGATCTCATATAGACGTGGGTAAACAGCGATGCCAAAGACATCCCACGTCAACTTTAGTCATTAGGCATGTCGCGGTCTTAGTGGGTCGCTTTGAAAAGTTAATCACATAAAGACCATTCTCGACATGTCCAACAAAGGCTACTTTAAGAGTCTTGCTCCACAAGAGGGCCACGGTATCAATATCAAAGAAAGTGGCAAAGCCCATGAGTGCAAGTTGACGAACGGAAAGTAAGTTGTATGCAAGGGACTCAACAAGCATGACTTTCTCGATCGTGTGATCATGAGAAATGACAACCTTGACAAGACCCGATACCTTAGAAGATGAGGCATCACCCCACTCGACATTGGTGGGCATAGATGAAACCTTGTGCATGTCGACCACCAAGTCTTTGCTTCCGGTCATATGATTTGTGGCTCCACTATCGAGCAACCATGATCCCCCACCGGAGGCAAACACCTACAAGAGATCAATGCTTGGTTTTAGGTACCCATTTTGTAATGGGTCCTTTGATGTTAGTGACAAGGGTCTTAGGAACCCAAATAGACCATTCAATGTACTCATAAGAAGAACCAACAAATTTGGCATAAACATGCCCATCACTAGCACGGCATAACACATAGAAGGGTTAAAGTCGCCAGCTTTGTTGGAAGGAGTGGCATTGCCCTTCTTGACACCACCACCCTTCACATTGTTCTTCTTATCCTTAGAATCACCCTCTCCCTCCTTCACAAAAGTTTGCTTGAGAGGAGGAGGTCGTTTGGCCTTGTCATTCTTCTTCTTATTCTTGGACTTGGGTGCAAACCCAATTCCCTCCTTGCCCACAACTTCCTTTTCATTTCTCAAAAGGTCGTTGAGGTTCTTCTCACCTTGTATGCAAGACACAAGGCCTTTCTCAAGTTGCTCCTTCAACTTTGCATTCTCCTTCACAATATGCAGATGCTCACAACACGGGTTAGTAGCACTTGCATTATCAACTAAAACCATATGAGGAAATGTGGCTTTCTCCTTGGTTAGATTCACTTGGAGTTGATCATGAGACTCTTTGAGGCTAGCATGAGCACTCTTCAAGGCCTTGTGAGCCTTGTCAAGTATATCAAACTCCTCCTTGAGTCTAGCATGGTCAACCTCAAGTTTATCCTTCTCGGAATTGAGCACACGAGATATAACAAGAGCATGATCAAGATATTTCTTTAATTCAGCATGACCATCGTTGTGTGACTCCTCAAGAGCCAAACGATGACCACACTCTTCCTCAAGCGCATTAGAGAGATCCGATATCTCATCGGCATAGTCACGACTATGCCCTTCCATCTTATAGATGGTTTCTTCGTGAGCCTCGATCATGTCATTGGCTTCACCAAGTTGTTCCAGGAGAGCAACAAAGTGATTCTTGGGTTTATCCTTGAGCTTACTCATAAAAGACTCAAATTCATTTTCTTCCTCCTTCGACCCCTCACTTTCATCAATGCAATCCATCAAGGAAGGATTAGTAGTGATGGTGGTTTTGATGTTGGGGGTTACCTTGTTGGTGCCTTTGGCCATGCGGCACTTGGCGGTGATGTTCTCGTTGGGTGAGTCGAAGAGGGACACCCGTGGAGTTGTTGCAATGGCAACAGGGGCCATGGCAACCGTCTCACCATCTTAATCATCATCATCATCCTCATTGTACTCTTCTTGTGCAACCAACCCCTTGGGAGGAGTCTTCTTGGTGAAGTTGTTCTTGTTGGGGAAGTACTTGGCCTTGTCTTTTCGGATAAGCCACCATTGTCTTCCATCTTCTCGTATGGGCATTGCGCAACAAAGTGGCTCACATTGCCACAATTATAGCATGTCCTCACACGATGCTTACCCTTGGTGCCACTTGAATTGTTCTTGTTGAAGTTGGGCCTTGAGTTCTTATTGCTCCAAAATTGCCGTGAAGCGAGAGCCATGTGCTCATGATAAGCATATTTGGTATCTTCGGGGCAACACTCCTCTTCTTCCTCTTCACCCTCTTCTTCCACACTAGCCTTGGCCTTCAAAGAAAGATTGGACTTCTTTGATCGCTGAGAACGCAACACCGCATTGTCGGCGGTCTTGTCCAAGATCCTCGTAGCAATAAATTCATCCAACACTTCACTTGAGGACAAGGCATGAAAGTCCGGCCTTTGGCGGATGACGGAGGACATGGCCTTGTGGTAGGGCATCACGTCCTTGAGAAACGTGCGCTTGATCCAATTGTCATCCATATCCTTGCTCCCATGATCTTAGAGTGAGACCGTGAGGGTGGTTAATCTCCGGTAAATCTCACGAGGTTCTTCATCTTCATTCATCGCAAACTCATCGGCTTCATCTTGCACCACTTCAAAGTTGGAGCATTGAATGCTTGCACTTACCTTGTAAATGGAAACAACATGTTGCCATGCTTCCTTGGCCACAGTGAAAGGTCGGAGGTGTGCAATATCTTCGAGAGCAATTTCTTCTTAGAGAATGAAGAGAGCGGACCCGTTGAATTGATGGTTCACGACTTCTCTAGGAGTGAAGTTTCTTGGGTCGTGCGGGTAGAAACCTTGCTCAATAATTCTCCAAATATTAGTAGAATTATGGTTTAAATCACGTTTAAGGTGATACACCCAAGAAGCAAAATCCTTATTTTTCACAAGCTTAGGAGGAGGACCAACATGATTCATATGCGTGGAGGGAACCGGTCCTCCATAAGTAAGTGGAGGTTCAACATGGGCAAAGATGTCGTTTCCACTTCTACCACTAGTCAAACGAACTTGATCACTAGTAGCTTCCCCCTTGTTAGGGTTAGCATCCGTCATCTTGTTAGTGGGATCAACCACTTCCAACGGTGCCGCGGAAACTTTAACACCATCAAGAAAATTCTTAAGCATGCCTTTGACTCGGCCGTCATGGAGGTTCTCAATGTGTCCAGGGCCACATTGGACTCCTCACGAGAGACCGAGGAGACCCCTCCATCGGCCACAAGCAAAGGGGGACTCGCACAGGAGTGCTCCTCCACCTCGTCTGAGGTGTCAAACATACTCTTCGGATGGCAAAGTCCTTAATAAAGAGACGAGGCTCTAATACCAATTGAAAGGATCGGTATGGTTGCCCAGAGAGGGGGGTGAATACGCAACTAACAATTTTTAGCTTTTCTTTACCAAAGTAAACTTAGCATCAAAATAGGTTGTCTTGATATGCAACTAGGTGAGCAACATGTATGATGCAACAACAACTAGCACACAAGCAAGCAAGGGATACAACACAATATAAGCTTGCACAAGTAAAGGTAAGAGATAACCAAGAGAAGCGCCGGTCGAGAGGAGGATGTGTTACCGAAGTTCCTTCCCTTTGAGAGGAAGTACGTATCCGTTGGAGCGGCGTGGAGGCACAATGCTCCCCAAGAAGCCACTAGGGCCACCGTATTCTCCTCACGCCCTCACACAATGCGAGATGGCGTGATTCCACTATTGGTGCCCTTGAAGGCGGCGATCAAAACTTTACAAACAAGGTTGGGGCAATCTCCACAACTTAATTGGAGGCTCCCAACGACACCATGAAGCTTCACCACAATGTAATATGGCTCCGTGGTGACCTCAACCATCTAGGGTGCTCAAACACCCAAGAGTAACAAGATCCGCAAGGGATTAGTGGGGGGGATCAAGTTTCTCTTGGTGGAAGTGTAGATCGGGGCCTTCTCAACCAATCCCTAGAAAATCAACAAGTTTGATTGGCTAGGGAGAGAGAGATCAGGCGAAAATGGAGCTTTGAGCAATAATGGAGCTTGGGGAGGGAAGAGGTGGTCTTCTTGAGGAAGAAGACCACCTTTATATAGTGGGGGAAAAGATCCAACCGTTACCCACTTACTTAGCCCGAGAGACGCGGTACTACCGCACACCCTCACGGTACTACCGCAAGGCGCTACGGTACTACTAAATCTTGTTGCGGTACTACCGCTCGTGCGGTAGAAGTCAGGTGAGGTCCTGTTGCACTAGGCAACGAGCGGTAGAACCGCCGGAGCGGTACTACCGCGCGCCCCTGCGGTACTACCGCAGGGCAGGGCTCAACTGGGCTGGAAAAAGCACGGACTAAATAAATTACGTCTGTGACTACTTCTGCTGAATTTGGGACGTGCGAAAATCCGGCATAGTACTACCGCTCGCAGGGAGCGGTACTCCCGCGTAGGGGCGGAAGTAAAAAATTTCTTCCGTGCCTACTTCCACGCACGCCAGCGTTCTGGGCTAGAGGCAGTGGTACTACCGCTCGCGAGGAGCGGTACTACCGCATGGCATGGTACTACCGCTTGCCAGGGAGGTACTACCGCAAGCCCCTACAGTACTACTGCTCCCTTGAGCAGTACTACCGCACGCCACAGAAACTATAGCACTTGGAGGCCTTCATCTCGCAGAGACAAGGATAAATGGACGGTGCTCCAATGAAGCGAAAGAAAGGTGGTGCAGAGGAATAGACGTGTACGTGTTGATTCCACCCTAAACTTTCCGAAGTGGACCCCCTCTTAATAGTACGGCTTTTCTATAACTCGAATCCACTGAAAAGAAACATGGAGAACCGCCGTCTTCGATAGGCTCCGAGGGGCACCGAATCGTCTTGTGCCTAGGCATGAGATATCTGAAATGCTCAATGCACACGATTAGTCCGTAAATGCATTATCATCAATCACCAAAAGCACATAGGGAGAAATATGCCCTTACAATAGCCATACGAAATGCACGAGCCTTGGGACAATTTACCAACGCGTGAAAAGTACATTCATCTTCAATACCACAGATCGAGCACGTACCTAGAATAGTTTGATGGTGTTTTACCCTTAACTTGAACCGCCAAACTATTAGAAGCAACCCTCTAAGCAAAGATTCTAATTTTCAGGGGACATTCGCCTTCCAAATTATGTTCCAGAGTCTCCGTTCCCCATTCATGGCACTACTAGAATTTCTGGACTCACCTATCGATTGCTTGTGAATCAATGCCAGCCTATACGCACTCTTCACCAAAAATAAACCACTATTCTCATGGTGCCACGCAATAAGATTCCCTCACCCAAATTCTGAGTACTCAACTTCAAAATTTCCTCTCTATTAGGAGGATAAAATAAATGTCTGATCAGATTTTCATCCCAACTCCTAGACCCACTCATGAATAATTTAGACACCCATTTGATCCTTGTTCTGTTCTTCTTGGCAGTAATATTTAGGCCAGCTTCCCTAGGAATCCAATCATCCCTCCTGATATTTATACTCGTACCATCAACAACTCTCCAAATGATGCCATTTTACGGCAACACAAGGCCATGCATAATACCTTGCCAAGTAAGGGATGTTGCTTGCAGGAAAAAGTATCAATAAGATTCCCATGAGGATAATATTTAGCTTTCGTCACCTTTGGACACAAAGAATCCGGGAAAACCAATAAACGCCAAGCTTTTTTGTCAAAAGCACTTGATAAAAAGCCTGAGGTCGCGAAAACCCATTCCCCATTCACTTTTTGGCTTCGTCATATTATCCCAAGCTAGCCAATAAGTTCTCCTCCTATTCTCCTCATCTCCCCACCAAAGATTCCTGGTAATCTGGGATAACTCATAACAAATTGAGGCGGGAAATTTAAATATACACATGCCATAGACCGGAATAGCCTGGATAACATACTTGATCTGGATTTCCTTCACTTCGCTCGAAGCATATTTTTCAATACAGTTCGAACCCCGCTTGAGCACTTTATCTTTGGTGGATTGAAACTTGCCCACCTTCATACAATCTTCTGGCACAAGCAAACCAATATATTTGTCCTCAAATCCATCGATCATTATTTTAAGGATAACCAAGATGGAAACCTGGTCTTCTATAGAGCATTTCTTGCCAAATAAGATGGAACATTTATCCGGACTTAATACTTGACCAATCCCTTCCTCATAATCCGGCAATATACCCTTTATGTTCAGAGCTTTCTCCAAATTACCTTTAAAGAACAGGAGACTATCATCAGCAAAAATTAAATGAGATATAACTGGAGCATGTCAATTTAGGCGGAAATCTTGGATAACCCCTCTTCCCGAAGCATCATTAAGTAATAACGATAGGGCTTCGGCCACAAAGAGGAATAAGTATGGAGAAAGAGGGTCCCCTTGCCTAAGGCCACGTGAAGGATAAAAAGAGTAGCAATTGGCCATTAAATCGTGCTAGAAATATCATTGTAGTAACACAAGTCATAATCCACTTAGTCCATATTGGGGCAAAACCATACGCTTGAAGCTTACTTTCCAGGAATTTCTAATCCACACGGTCATATGCTTTAACAAGATCTAACTTATATGCACAATATTCACCATGAGGATCTTTCAACGTATTTCAAGAATACATACATTCAAAAGCGATGAGAGCATTATCTGAAATTAATCTCCCAGGAATAAAGGCACTTTGGGTAGGAGGGATCATACCATCCAGCAGATATCTTAGTCTATTAACAAGGCACTTGGAGATAATTTTATATATGACATTGCAGAGGATAATCGGTCGAAAGTCCTTTATCGATTGAGGATTCTTTACCTTAGGAATAAGAAAAATCGTTGTATCATTTACCCTCTCATGCATACATCCCGAGATAAAGAATTGCTGGATAGCATGAACAATATCATCCTTGAGCAAGTCTCAATTCCTCTGAAAAAACCTGGCAGGAAAACCATCTGGCCCTGGGGCCTTCAACGGCCCTATTTGGAATAGGGCATCACTAATTTCTTGTTCAAAGAAGTCCTTACAAAGATCCTCATTCATTTCATCGCTCACCAATGATTTCACAAGAGAAACAATACGAGAAGGATTTACCACAGAATCGCGGGAATAAAGATCCTTGAAAAACGAGTTTGTAATACCTTTGATTTTCTCCATATCATGAGAAAGAGACCCATCGCTTCTTTTGATAGGAGAAATATTATTCTTCTTCGCTCTCCAAGTGGTCTGCCTATCCAAAAATTTCGTGTTCCTATCCCCCCCCATTTCATTTTGTCCAAATAAGATCTTTGCTTCCACATGATTTCTTCCTTAATCAAAAGTTCATCCATCTCCATTAGGATTTTCTTCCTCTCCACTATTGCATTATGATCAATTTTTTTGAACAACACACATAATCTTTTCCAAGCCTTCTCAAGCTTTTGTGGTATATTGTGTTCCCTTACTCCATCCATGAAGGGATTTCATCAATTTGTCCAAACCCACATCTCCGAGATCATTTACATGCATATTTTTATTCCAACATGATTCAATCTGTGTTTTCAACACTGCCTCCTCCCTCTCCCAGTACGCTTCATATTTCAAATGTTCAACAAACTTACCAGAATGAGGAGCTCCCACCAAATCAATAAGTAGACGGCAATGATCTGACTTAGAGCTGATAATATGTGATACCTTGCATTTTGAAGAAATAGAGGAGCACTAAGGACACACCACTGCACGATCAAGCCGCACCTTCATATTTTTATTTCCTTCCTACTTATTGTCATAAGTCCAAGGAACTCCATGAAAACCCAAATCAAATAAGTTACATTCAGAGAGAATTTTGCGGAAATTAGCGATGAGTTTTGGAGACCGCTTGTTCCGAGAAAAATGCTCATTTTGCCGCATTTCCTCTTTAAAATCATTGACCATAAACCACGGCCCAGACCCAAGCAGTTTGATGCGCCTTAACAAATCCCACGTAACATACTTTTGACTCGCCTTAGGTTTCCCATAGACAAAATTGCTTCTCCACTTTGTGCCAACACTATTAGAAATGTACATGTCAATAAAATGTTCTCCATATTTGTTCAGCTCCAAAGTGTATTGGTCATTCCGAAAGATAGCTAATCCACCTCCTTTGTCTAGCACAGAAACAGTAAAAATATTTTTCATACCCGAACGATAACGTAAACTCTCAACATTCTCTTTACTTTGCCTTGTTTCAAAGAGAAAGATAACATTGGGCCGGTGCGTCTTTGAAGGCACACAAGTTCTTGGATTGTCCGAGGCTGAACCAGACCTCGGCATTTCCAACAAATCATTTTCTTGGCTCCTGACGGGCGACGTCATTCTCGCCCGTCAGTTAACCGGCAGCCCCAGGGCCGGTAGCTTCCTTGGTAGTATCCCCTACAGACTCTTTCCTCCTATCTTGGACCTCTTCCTCTCCCTCATCTAGCTAGTTTGTAACATGAACAATGGAGTCATCTGTGCCTACTACAATTTCAACTCTCTCCACACACACTTTTTTTACATGTTTCACTCATATCCATAGCACCCCTAACATCTAAACCATCAGTACTAGTGCTATGCATGCTAAGAAGAAAGTCTTGATCACCAACGCCTCTTGCTGGTGCGGGGCACCCGAACGTTGTTTCATGCACTCAGCCAGGCAAACAACAACACTGGCAAATTTAGATTTCTCTAGTCATCTAGTATTGCAACTTTTGTTTTTGCAAATATCTAGTATTGCAACTTGCAAGCGGGCGTATGGTCGTAGACAAATTAGCTTGCGCGGTCATCCTTATCCCGGCATATCCACAGGATAGCCATCAAACCATGCATCGTAAGACCGACCAGTTTGTCAGTTGCTAGCCGAAACAAGGAGACGGTCGACGGGGTGATACGGCACCCAACCACTGGGAAACCATTGCCAGCCAAGCATCCCGGCGTAACAAGCAGTTCGGTTGCAATGAATGAAGCCAGGCATGTAACTGTATAAGATAAATTCCACTCTACATAGAACTTAGAATGGTTCACTTTTCTTAGTTGTATATTCTGCGATTAGATGCCCGATTTCTATCGAAACACAATAAGGACATTTTCAACGCCGATCCTTAAATCACCCGCATACGTTCGAACCGCGGAAGTCATCCAACGCGGGTCTATATCGATTCGCGGGGCGGTCCATACGCACTTTCGGCGTCCGGAAAACACACACGCCCGCTTCTGACCACCCTGACTCACATGTCCTCTTTCGCCCGCGCGTTTCAGCCCGTCGCCAGCTGCCAGCATTCATGTTGCCATAGAGCGGCCGCTCCACATTAAAGCCGGCACAGAGCGGACACGACCTCTCACTGGCTCTGCGCCGGCCGGGGAGCCGCTTATTGCACGCCTGACTGAACACGCCTCCGCGGCTCACGGCTGCCAGACATGGGGATGACAATAAAGATCCACCGCGACTGGAGGTAGACTAGTCAAGGGTATCCATCTCGTTAGAATGGATATCCGCCGGCGCCAGCCGTAGATTAGTTTCATCTTTGTCCGATATAGGTTTAATTAAAAATACAGTGAAAATGTAATGATTTTTGTCTGGTACGAATGAAATCCGCCGTGTTTGTATGTGTTTTGTCTAGATAGTTCAAAGAGTGGTTGAAATGTAGGCCGGCAGGATTGGATGACCATCTCCTGTATTCGTGCTCGCGAATTTGTCCCCCTATCCGTGGACAGATGCAGGAGATAATTTGCGGGTCGTTGTTGGAGATGCCAGCACTACTATATACTAGCTTGACGATTAATACTCTAAAAAAGGAGTCTGACCACTCACAAGCTGTATCACTAGGTTTTTGGTCATGCATGTGTCATTTGAGGAATGATTTTGACAAAAGCTCCTCATAGGCAGAGGGCCCTCCCATACGACAAAGAATGTGCGCACTTACAATTCCCTCCGAGAGAGTGGACCGCGGGAGTGGACACGGACAGCGACCAAGCAGCACGCTTACCTGACGTTTACTAATTATCAAATTTCCTAATGGGAGCAAGAATATGTAGTACTAGTATAGGAAACCAAAAGTATTGCTGCGGGTTGCACCAACAAACATTCCCGGCGCCGCATGATGCGATATGACCGACGGAATGGACGCGAAACGGCAAAGGAAACGGGCTCCGGATGGAATGGATTTTGGCAGCCAGCCAGCCGAATGCGACGCCGCCTGAGACTGAGATGGTGAGTCCGAGCCTGAGAGGGCAACCAACAGATTTCGTTCTTCCCGCACAAGACGCCGCCGCGGGAGCACTCATTACACCTTAGATCACCTTTCCTCCGCCTGGATACGTTCTCTGCTCGAGCGTGCGACGAGCTTTCCATTTAGGCTCCCACTAGGACTGCAATGGGTGGATTATCTCGCTTAGAAAAAAGATCAGCTGATTGTTTTTTCTTAAGTAAGATAAGATGGTGGCTAGTAGTTTACTTGTGACTCCTCGAGCCGTCGTTAACTGCAATGCATCTTGACTGAAACTGTTGAACTCTAGGTTGCAATGCAACGGGTTGAGGTTCTGAACACTCTAGTCTCTGAGCACCTGTTTGGCATAAGCTCGTACTAATATCTTACACGTCACTTTCTAGGCGGCATCTGTGCATGCGGCCATGTGAGGCCAACTCCACCGCGCGACGCTATCCTGTCCGGCCTCGTCCGTTTAGGGTAAAACGAACAAAAAAGGCGGCCCAGCGCGCGACGGCCCGGACTCATTTTGTCCGTTTTGTGTCCGGGCCGACCCATTTTGAGCGCAAACTTGCGCCAGATTTGGGTCGCGGCGGACACCAAACGAACGCGCGCTCGTCCGCGTTGCGGCCGCGTGACAGGCGGCCATCTACCTCCCACCCGCCCACATCAATGCGCACGAGCGGGCGGCCCCACCTGTCATCCGCACGTCGAGCGGTCACCGTCCTTCTTTAAGTGGGAAACGTGGACAGGTCGTCGTCCACACTGCCCCACGCCACCCCGCGGCCTTCTCGAAACCGACAGCGGCGACCACGTCCCAAAACCCTAGCCTAGACCTCGCCGGCCGGCCGCCCGCAGCCATGGGCCTTTGGAACTACGGCCGCAAAGGCAGGAACGACCGCGAGGCCGGCTCCTCGTCGGGACGCCGCCGCGGCTCGGTGAAGGAGGAGCCCGCCTTGCCATCGCCACCACGCCGGGCCCCCGCGCCGCCCGCCTTCTCCATCGCGCCCACGTCCGCCGGCGAGCGCGACCGGCATTACGTCCGGGCGTCGGTCTGCCGCCGTTATTGGGAGACGAGGACGCCCCTCCCCTGGAGCGACGCCCATCTCCCCAATGACTGGCACCTCTCCGCCGACCGGGTCCCCATCCCGCCGGTCTCGAAGAGCGGCCGTGCGCGCACCGAGGAGATCGAGCGCCGCCGCCGCCTCCTCCCTGACGACCTTTACTATGACGCCAGGTACGCCCCCGACTCCCCGCTGTGGGACACCTGGTTTCGTGACGAGCACGACACCAGGCGCGCCTCCTTCTTCGCCGGCACCTCGACGGGGCCGCGGCGGCCACGGGAGCGCGCCCAGGAGCGCGGGCGTAGGCGGGTCCGCGGCGTCACGCCCACACCATCGCCGTCTCCGTCGCCCCCTCCACCTCCTCGCATGACAGACGAGGAGGACGCCCGTCTCCTGCAGCGTGTCATGGACGACTCCATGTACACGCACGACGAGCGGCAGTGGGACGGCCTGGAGGAGGCCATGGCCCTCTCTGCCGCCGGGGACGTCGCCTTCCCCGTCAAGGAGGAGAGGAGGGACGACCCGCCGGCCGCGTTCCAGCAGTTGCTGGGCCAGGAGTGGTGCTGGTCCTGCACTGCTCCGGAGATGGCCACCGGCGTGGGCGTGAACTGGTGCCCCACTCCGCCGCGGTCACCGGAGCGGGAGGCCTCGCCACGGGAGGAGGTGGTGCAGGCACCTCCGGCCGTCCAGCCGGCCCCCGTCCACCACGCACCTCTGGCCCACCTTTGGACGCCGCCGGACTACGTCGACCTCGTCAGCGACGACGACGACACCGGCGGCCAGTGAAGACGGCGACGGCCACGGCACCGACGGGTGCGGCAGGAGCGCGCGGAGGAGTTTTTTTTTATTTTCTTATTATGTTAATTATGAATCTGGGCCTTTTAAGTGGCCGTTGAAACTGGGCCGTTTTGTGGCCAACCCATATATATGTTTTATGTTTTTTTAAATGAGTTTATTTGCTTTTTAGTTATTTAATTTATTATTTTTAATCCCGCCCACCCCGGACACGATTTGGGATGCGGCCGCGCGGTGGGCGCACGCACGACCCAATGGACACAGCCGGACACGGGTGTGACGCCAGGATAATTAAGCGACAGTAAAACTCTGCTAATGAGACCACATCACCTTCGTTACTGTTGCTAATCTTTCGTTAGTAGAAAACCGATTCAAAATCAATTCAAAATATGGCAAACAACAAAAGTTTTCAAACATAGAAACAAAAATGTTCGGAGTGAACCAAATATTGCACAGATAATTATGGTGGAGAAGCCACACCTTTTTGAAATGTTTAAATACTATGAGATGAATAAAACAGTAGCAAAAACAATTATATAAGTGCTATTAAATATAAACAAATATTAATCTAGTTTATTTAGTCACTAAAAACTTTTTACAACTCCAATTTAGGTGTGGACTTTAACTTATTATTAAACTATAACTATTAAAGAAATAGAATAAAACAGTAAAGGAAAATAAATAAAAGAAAAGAAAACACAAAAAACAGAAGACAATCG